>NC_056470.1:7695843-7962305 GCF_008729295.1 Plectropomus leopardus | reverse complement strand
TGTGTGTGTGTGTGTGTGTGTGTGTGCATGTGTTAGCACATAAAGTACAATGGCAATTTATACATGTCTGTGAACTTTAGTACCTGAATATGTTTTTTTTTTTTTCATGATTGGTNTGTGTGTGTGTGTGTGTGTGTGTGTGTGTGTGTGCATGTGTTAGCACATAAAGTACAATGGCAATTTGTACATGTCTGTGAACTTAAGTCCCTGAATATGTTTTTTTTTTTTTCATGATTGGTATGAAATTGTTCTCTAACGATGCTTCTCCAACACTAACAGCATAATTTATATGTGGTTTAAAGAACTTATTAATACAGTGACAAGAAGAATCGACCAGCTGCCTCCATGCCTTATGTTTTTGATAAATGTCATTTATTAAAAAAAATGTATTATGAAGTTTCAGAGTTAAAACTGGGACAAAAATATGTTGTGTTACAAACCTCTTTTATCACCTGATATTTATCCTCTACTAACCCAGTGATCTAGATCCATGCAGGTGGCGTTTGGACGTCTCTCAACAGTACATGCGCACACACACACAAACACACACACACACACACACACGCTTCTTGCTCCTGTGGGAAGTGTCTTATTACAGCTCTTTGAAAATGGAAAATAGTAACAGCCAGCACAGGCTTTTCAGCTTAAGACTGGACCAACATTATACAATAATAGTAGGACACAGGAGGACGGAACAAAAAAAAAACTGCACCCTCTAAAGCAATGCAATACAATAGTCCAGCAAAGACTTTTTTATTGAGGCTTGCAGGCCTCAATAAAAGTTCTTGTTGAAATTTTGTACTGGAGAGTTTGACCAGTAAAAATATGTCAAGGTAAAACATGCAGGTGATAAGCCTAACATAAGCCTGAAAGCAGGGGGAAATAAGTAGCTAGGCTCTGTTCAAAGGTCAACAAATCTGCCTTCTAGAGCCTTCAAATTTGACTTAATGACAAAAGCTTATCTTGTTTATTTAAACAGAACAAAAGCAGAAACATAAAAACAAGTTGTTGTTTTAGAGAAATAATGGTATGATAATGGGTAACTTCTGAAATGTAATATGCTACTGATTGCTAGTTATCCTGTGAAAATGTCATAAGTAATGTAACTTTTAATTTATCATGATTACTTTTTGGTTATTTTGTTTTTAAAGCACAATTCTTGTGCTTTATAAACAAAGTGTCTTTTCCTAATTTGCATAAATACTCATATCCTTTTCTTAAAAAAAATTAATGCAACAGCAAAAAAAGGATTTCTGGGGTTTATAAAAAATACATTTTTCTATTTTTTTATGATAAAATTCAAAGCATGTTAGTGGCAACATGTCCACATTGCGAGCATACCACTTCAGCCGCAGTCTGCTATATACTCAAAATAGCTAAGGGCCCACATAAGGACCTGGGATAACGTGCCGTCTGACAATGAACAGTTATTCACGTGAGGTCGAGAGGCCCTGAGTATCTGAGAGGTGAAGGCCAAGTGTTCACACACTAAAGTCCCATCACACCCAGCACATACACATAACACCCATCTCATCTCACCTCTCATTTATCTCCCTTCAACACCATCAGTTCTCTCTCTCTGTACTGCTCTGTGTTTTATTTTGGCTCTGCAGTATCAGCCATGAAATCTCATGCCATATCAGAGAGGAAGTGTTAACAGTGCTGTGTTGGCATTGAAGAGCAAAGAATCGAGGTTTAGGATGTGGAGAGTTTTTTTCGAAGATATGCACCTGCAAACACACACGTGCATTCCTATAATACCAATGGTGGACAATGACTCCACACCAACCAAGCGTGGACCTCTGTTTCTTTTCTACACATACACACACAGAGACAGTTATGTTTGTGATCACAGTGATTTAGGTTGTGACTATCACGTTTTTACACAAAATACCACCTCCATAACCCCTTCCATTATAGTTTGCATGTTTTAAATTGTTTTTTGTATTTGTCTTATGTTTTTCAATTTTTTCCGATTTTGCTCTACTTTTTTTGTCATTTTCATCCAAATATTTACTCATTATTTTCTTATGTGTGTAAGGTATTAGTTATTTTGGTGCCATGGCAATCTATAAGTTTTGTCATGATTTTTGCCATTAGTGTGATTTCTCTTATTGCCTGTTATGGAGGTGGGTAAGGGGAGGAAACATGGGGAGGGGTACTTGGGTGCTCTGTGATTCATATGCCTTGCTTTGTTCTCCCAATAAAAAATAAATAATAGTATTATGTAGCAGCAAAATGCTTCATATTTTACTTAACACACACATTAAAACCTGGGCCACTCCTTTCTGGTCTGGAATTAAAAAAAAAAAAAAATCTCCTCAACTGACCTGTGTTCTTCTGATTTTATTGTGATACTTTATATATTGTTGGAGGACGGGGATCCCATTCTCAAGCCAGGTTTAGCAATCCAGATCCCCATGGCCCAAAGGTCAAACTCCCCTTGAGACGAGGGGGGGTTGGGGAATCAGCAGCTGTCTCTCTCTCTCTCTCCTCTCTTGGTGTATTTGGCTTCACGTGACCCTCCTCTCATCTTATAGCCCTTCTGATCTCTGTAATGACTCTTCCTCAGTAGCGGACAAAGAGAAATCGAGGAATAGAGATACAGTTAGACCTGAATATAGGATATTAATGACACAGTGCAGCAGGTAAAGGCCTGACAGGCAGTGACTTGGAAGGCTGCTGGGGATTTCCATGTTTAGACCCTGCTGACTACTGCTGCTGGCTTTCCCAACCTCCTGAGAGATCTACCGGACCCCCCAACCTCTCAGCTGCTCAACTGTTTTCAAGTGGTGGTGCAACATTAAAGGTGCTGCAGTTCACCTGCAATTGCTACTGTAATTGTTTTTCCTCATGCTTTATGCCAAAGATATCACCTTTAGATATCCACCACTTTTTAACTGAAGATATCTGAAGGCTGCTGAGTCTGCAGGCTGCATCTGCTGTGACACACCATGCAGAAGAGTCCACTCTCTAAAGCTGCTTTGCAGAATCATATGTAAGTATAGGACTTTTCTTATCTGTGATATTGCTGAAAAACCTTCTCATTGAACTTGATACAGTGGAAGCAACTTGTAATTTTACTGCAGCAAGACAGTGTTTCAAACCTGTTTTTTATACCATCTGGAATTCTTGCTTGATCTCATCAAAATGCAGCTATGCTCATAAACCTTTATTTTTTCCATGGCCACAGCAATGCCATTTGGAGTAGTCAAGTTTAGCAATGCACGAATAAAGTGTGCCAGTATTATTTTTGGAATCACAGAGGTGACTTCAATGGCAGTTTAGAGATTCATGTAGGATAAGTGTCAAGTCCTCACAGGTCTTCATAGTACACATTTGAATGGGAAAAAATAACTATTTGGACATTTTGAAATCCTGCACATTATTCTATGTTCAGTAGCTCTCAGAACAAGAATGCCATATTTCACATTAAACTCTACTGTAAGTCCCTCCAGTCACAAGGAAATTTGATCTGTGTTCAGTATTTTCCGACATGACGCGACCCAACCAACGCTATAGTAGATAGCCAAAGCAACTTGGATGCAGACTTATCAGGTTGCATGAACATATTGCAAAATGATTTACAGCTGAGTCAGAAATAGTGCAACTTCCGATGCTGCTTGTCCACTCTTAGCCAGGCAAAGTTTCCATGATCTTTGAGTCTGTGGGAAACTCTAAAAGTAGTTCGACTCTCCCGGCTGCCCCCAGCAACTCGACACTGACACTCACGCACAGACTCCAAAAGATGCACATGCAGTAATGCGGAAGATTATAGAATCCCATTTTTATGTGACATGTCTTTTTGTTTGTAGGAGTGAAGCAGAGTCATCTAATAACTTTGAAGCCCTAGGATGCCACGAGCAGCTGGATCCAAAGGACAGCCAGGACTCTGAAGACCCAAGAGAATATTGTTATGGTACAGCAGAGTCTCGTAACGCACTTCATCATCTGCAGATGTACTCATTCACCGCTGTCAATGTCACCACACTTTTATCCTAGGCCTCTCAGTCCCCACAGAGCAGCCCATACAAGGTAGCGCTAAATGATTTGCCCGACAACAAGACTCTCGATCCTTACAGTCAGCTATCTAAGAACAGGCTGCAGTGAAATTTTTCCTTCATCATTTTTTCTATTTCTTGATCAAGCTGAAGCTGCAGTTTATTGCTTCAGAGAAGAAAAGCCTGTCCAGATATGACTGAGATAAAATCTTTTTGATTCTGATTGGTTTGAAATCATTTGAGATGATCAATGTCAGCACAGTAGAGGCACAACAATAATGTAAACAGATGCATGTCATAATACAATAACGATAGGTGCGAAATTATCAAATGCACTCTGTGATTATATTGTGGGTCATTGTGGGTCCATGAGGATATTGATAAGAGTCTCATGCATATATTGATACGGAGGTGTCCAAAGGCATGATCACAGTATCGGCGCAACCGGGACCGAGGGCGGGGGGGGGGTGGGGGGGTACAGTACCAGTGGTGCAGCCACAGCACGAGCACAGCCAAAGGCATGGCCACAGCGCCAGCACAGATATCACAACGATCAGGCACAGCCAGGGTTGCGGCCAGGATCCAAAAACGCTAGGCAACAAGGGAGCAGGACTGCTCTGGAGAGGCAACGGGATTAGCGTAGTGCAGTTCAAGAGTCATTGATCAGCAATTCCGACTTAAATATGAATGCCAGAGTGCAGTAATAGAAAAGAAAAAAAGAGAGAGGAAGCAGAGCCAGAAAGAAAGAGAGGAAGCAGCCAGAGTGGCAGGTCTGAACGGACTCAAAACCACCCCTGCCGGATTGGGCCGAAAGCTCTGCCAACTCTCCCTCCTCTCCTCACCGGACGGGGATTTCAACTGAGCACAAGAAACTTGCGCTCCAGGAATATACACACTAACGAAACTAGGTTCACTAAACTGCTATTATGGCTTAAATATAAAGGTCAGAGAGCAGTGTTAGTCCCCACTGCTCTCTGACCCCTATAGAAAGTCCCCTGGCAAGTTAAACCTATGTCAGCCTAACTATGGGCAGGTCTGGGCAACCTTAGCCAGCCCTAATTATAAACTTTATCAAAGAGGAAGGTCTTAAGTCTGCCCTTATAAGTGGAAATATCACATATACCTGACACAGTAATAAATCATACATTGCCATATGTTATGTTAACTTTTCATAGAAATTAAATTTCAAGATCTTTGATGATGTCCAAGACCTTTGTGTCATGCTGGCTGAAAAAGAACTGATCCAGGCTTACGCGTCATAATGTTTCAGTGTCCCGCTGGGAGATTTGAATGTATTACTCACTACAGACATGTTATAGCTCAGAGGAAGTTGTAATGCTAGAAATAGCTTTAGTGTCACATTTTAGTCCCCTCTCTAAGCTTTCTAAACACCAGATGATGTAAATTATGAACATGCTTCACATTTCAGTCACGGAATACTGATGACGTTGTGTTCTTAGTTTTCTCTTGTTTATATCATCAGGTGGGTACCACCCGGTGAAGATAGGTGACACTTTCAACAGAAGATACCAGGTGGTTTCTAAGCTCGGCTGGGGCTATTTCGCCACTGTCTGGCTGTGTCTGGACCTCAGGCAGGTTTAATCAGGGACTGTACAAAAAAGTTTGGGAGGGGGTTGAATTCTCATATTCCACTCCTTAAAGAAAACTAAAAACAAGTGCTTTCTTGGAAGTATAAGTATTTTTTGGACCCTTCTCTTGACTTTAATGTTATTATATTATTGGAATAATTTTCACAAACACCATCTATGTGTACATTCAAATTGAAATTGAAACAAAATCTTGACTATTCCAATCATTCTCTATTTTTGAATGCATTTGAATGAACTTTAATTAATGGCATTATGTGGCTAAACTATCCCTTTGTATTCTCTATTTCCAGTATTGTCCCCTAACTTTCTCTTGTACTGCCAGCTAAAGTAAACTTAAGTTTAAGTTAAACTTTCATGTATTTCATAAGGCAGGGAGCACACGTCCACATTTCTTAGGAGGCTATATGACCTGACACCACCACATTCACTATGGATTGTGGCTATTATAGATTTAAAAAACAAAACAAAACAAAGAAAATATGATCCTGGGTGCAAAGTTACCTACAGAGTTAACTAGCTAAGAACTACCTCAGCTAGCTTACTGTGTGTTGCAGAAATTCATTAGCTAGCTTATGGAGAAAAACTGCTAGAGCTCTTTAAAACTTTTTGCTTTGTTAGTCCAGCTATTTTAAGCCATGAATTAAAATACTGTTTTTTATGTTTTTTTTACCCAACAGTGTATTATGTATGTAGGCTACTGTATAATTTCATTAAGATAATAAGGAATAATTACCTTTACACGGCTATGCCATAAAAAACTGAACTGTCTGCAATAGTATAATCAACTAAATGAGTCTTCATTGTGTGAATTAACACACTCTTACACAGCCACATTCAAACAATTTCTGTTATGATATAATTTTATAAACACATAATAAACCACTAACACACGTTCTGACCAATCACCACAACTACTGTAACAGTGGCATGAGCAGGACACACTGAAATATACACATGCAAGAAAATCTAACCACCCACCCTCCAGTAAAAATAAATAAATGAATAAACAAACATAGCCACACCCACATTACAATATTTCCTCCCTCTCTGATGATTTGTATACAGTCCCTCACAGTTTTAGTGTTTTTTGTTGATCACAACTTGTGTTGGTGTTGAACTTTGTTTCTCTGACAATTATTATGTGGTTATGATAAATGTTTAGATAGCAAAATACATATTTGTCTGATACTAAAACAGTTTTTTTAATGGATTTAGGAGATAGTGGACTGTATTCTGTCCCTTTGATCCGGTACCTGTGTTTGCAGACTGGGTCGGCGTGTTGCTGTGAAGGTGCTGAAGAGCGGAGCTGGCTTCACTCAAGCAGGACAGGATGAACTTGCTCTCCTACGATGTGTCAGTGAACATTTTGTTTGTGCTTCGCCTCTTTAATGTCTTACGCCTTCTGTCAAATGTTCTCCTGATTTTATTTTTTTCACTATTAACTGATCATTTTCACATTCCCTTGTCAACTATTTCCTTTCCACCTGTTTTTTAAGCCTCTTAAAAAAGTCCTTTTTGCTAATGTCTGCCTTGTGCTCCCACCCTTCTCTTCTCTCTTTAATCAGGCAAGTGGTCCTACGAGCCGACATCCCTCCAGTCAAAGGATCGTTCAGCTGCTGGATGAGTTCAAGCTGGCTGGGGTCAATGGGGTCCGTATCCTCTTTACAGACAGCCACCTCTCTGGCATATACTCTAAACCTGTCACTGAAGACTTACCATGTGTGAGGTGTGTACCTGTGGGTCTAAAAGAGACACTAAAGGCATCTATCACATTGTCAGACAGCTGATATCAACCATATGATGAATTAATATATCACATGAATGATTTATTTGTGCAAACTCTGATGGAGATAGAAAAACAGATGGCATTATGTCGGCTCACTGGAGACAGTATTGCATTGCATCATACAGTGAATAACACTAGCCAATGGCTTGCAGAAATGTAAAATTGACCTTAATGCCTGGTGGTTAGACATGTGCCTGGTGCTGGAGCTGTTGGGACCTGACCTGAGAGACTGGCAGCTCTGTTTTGGGAATCCTGGACTGACGCAGCCTTTGGTCAAACATATACTTACTCAGGTAAAGAGCCACTGAGAGTTAGATGAGATGCAGAAAACCATCAGTTTCTCACATGGTCTCTCTCATCTCTTTGATCTACCAGTTTGGAATCACAGGTCAGAAAAAAAAAGTTTAGCTATATGGAAAGAAACATATACCTGCTTTGTATTTTCTTTAGGTTCTGCAGGGCCTGGACTACCTTCACACTCAGTGTAAAATTATCCACACAGACATCAAGCCTGAGAACATCCTGCTGTGTCTAGAGGAGCAGTCCCACAAAGTACCAGCAGGGGACAGCAGCTGCTCCTCTGTACTGACTGGGAAAGATGCCAAGTCCACAGGCACATTTTTTTTTTATTGCTACAGATGCTGGAGATTGTTTAAGAGTGAAGTGGCCATGAAGGGTTCATTGTGTGTGTGTACAAAGCAGATATACTTAGAGTCAACTTGTGTGCTGCTAATGTCGGGCTTTTAATATATAGTCTCTGCTCTGTTCACACCTAAGGCCTATATTGTAAATGTTGTAAATTGATACCTAAACTAAATAGAGCGATATGAAGAAATCACTTTCTATGATAATAGGTCATCAAGCAAATCCAAAATGTTAGACATAGACAAAACTAACATCTAATATTTGCCCAATATTTGAATTTAATGTACTTTTTTTTCTTGGAATGAATAAGATGTTGATTTATGATTTTTTTGTTGTGTCTTTCAGAGAAGGAGAAGGTGAACCCATATAATTTAAAGGACATTAGAGTGAAGATTGCTGACCTGGGAAGCTCATGCTGGGTGGTCAGTGTTTTCCTCTATTCTTAAAAGTTTTCAAATATTACAATAGCCAGGTAGGCTGATTCAATTTGTTTGAAATTTCTAGACCTACAAGAAGGGTCCAAGGATGTCACAAGAAATGACATATAAGCAACAGGCATCTAAGGTTGTTGTTATCCAAGGTTCTTTGTTGTTGTTTTGTGATAGATGGTCCAGGTGCATGTGCATGTTAGTGTATGCAAGGCTCTGCATGAGTATCCCACTGACATGCAACCTATCACCATTGTCCCCGATGGCCAAAAACAATGAAATTATTGCAGGTTTACCCATCAAAAACTAGTCATATCCTTTGCCGGGATTGTGTGGTTGTGGTTTGATAAGATTTGATAAGATGGTTCCAGTAATGTTTGTAAAGAACCACTCAACATCATAAAATCTGAATTTAAACGTAGTTTGAAGAGACCATAAAGTATGTGTTTATGTGGGATTTCATGATTCACAGTAAGAGACTGAAGGAGAAAATTTGTAGTCAGTGCTTTAAAATCAACAATAGCTGTGTTGATTCAGAATAAACAGTTTTATGAGAATTTACTCGTAGGAAAGTGGAGACCCATAATGCTGCACATTACACTGTGAAAACAGACAGATCAAAATGTAAATGATCTTGTCTGCTATTTCTGTCTGTTGTTCTTTCTTGGGCCAGTACAAACATTTCTGTGAGGAGATTCAGACCCGTCAGTATCGCTCACTGGAGGTTTTACTGGGATCTGAGTACGGCCCGCCTGCTGACATCTGGAGTGTCGCCTGCATGGTGAGAGAAAAACATGTAATATGATGTTTACACTGTGTGAAATATTCAAACCACACGTTTGTTTTGGCTGCACCATTCCATCAAATGGAAATTATATTCTTGTGAATCATTTCATATTCATTTCTTTCAAAATTCAACCTAACTGTATGTTTGGGAGCTTAATTTTAGAATAAAGTTTTTGGAATTTTAATAAGGATTGGCTGTAAAGCAAAAGCATAAAGTGGCAGATCCTCTAGTGGGTCAGTGGGCTGGAGTGGGTTTTATCCACTCATCAGAGTTTTTGCCAGATTTATAATAGGACTGCCTGAGGTGGCTGGGTTCAGATTAGATCTCTAATATCTGAAATGAGTACAATATTAGGAATGATAATGCAGTACAATTGCAGTGGTTTACCTGTGTATCTGTCTACAAAAAAAATAAAAGAGATGTTTTAGTCTACTTTTTGTGATATGAACTATCAATTTGTACCAGATTTAAAAATGAATGCTTATTCTAATCAAATCTATCAAACATCTTTTTTAGAGCCTTAAATTACAGTGGCTTATTGATAAATGGTTTTGCTTACAGTTGTTTAGCTCTGTCTTGAGGTGTAAAATTTAGATTTGCGTTAAAGGTGTTTCTCCACACAAAATACCCTTTCAATGTCAATCACTTTTTGTGATATTTGAGTCGGTAAAAATCAAACAAACTCTTTGAAGCTTTTATTTATTTTTCCAAAATATTGAGGAAAATATTTCACATTTTTAACAAAACTAAAATATATGTTATCTACAAATTTCATTTCTCTTTATCAGAACAAAAATGGGCCCGACACTGAGCTTTGAGGAACCTTAAGAATTGTAATCAAGAGCAAAGTGTTTGATTTTTGGCAGTTGCGGTGCAGATAATGTGATAATTGAAAGGTGGTGTCAGAATAAAGGTATTTGGTAACCTGTACCTGCAGGAATGATAATGCATGACAACACTGTCACTTTTTTTAGGGTGTTATGAGCACAAAATTCAACATATTTGTTTGGATTCATCACCTGGGATCACCAAATTTTATGGCAATCCATCCAGCAGTTGCTGATATATTTCAGACATGACACTAGCATAACTAAATAAATCTGTAGTTTAACCATTATGATACATGCTGTAGCAGTTTGTGGCACATATAAAAATGGAAATTGTAGTCATCAATCAGTCTGTTTTACTGGTCCCCTTCATAGACACTCACTTGGCCACACATCTCACCCTTAGTTTTCTCTTGCATTCTCTCAGGCCTTTGAGTTAGTCACTGGAGACTCCCTGTTTGAACCCAAAGCCAGCGAGTCCATTTCCCTGGAGGAAGGTACGTTTATTACAGAGTGATAACACTGACAGAGGCATGACAATCTTTGACAGGATTAATTGAGATTACACTGTGGCTGCATTGTAACTGTTGATGCATTGTTATGTGTACCCCGTACTTGCATATGTGTATTTTTTCTCTTCATCCACCTCAGACCATATAGCTCAGATTATGGAGCTGCTTGGTAAAATCCCACCAGCTGTTGCCTTTTCTGGTAAATACTCAGCAGAGTATTTCAGCCGCAGAGGTGAGTCTGCAATTTCACTTTTCATATCTGTTGTGTGCAACTACAATTTAACGTTTATTGTTATCTTCTTACTAAATCATTTCATACTGGTTGCATGTCATCCAGGTGACCTACGTTGCGTCAGTTCACTGAGGTTCTGGGGCCTTTATGACGTTCTGGTGGAGAAATACCACTTTCTATTGGAGGATGCCACTGGATTCTCAGACTTGCTTCTTCAAATGTTGGATTACTATCCGGAGAGGAGGGCAACCGCTGCACAGTGCCTCCGCCACCCTTGGCTGACCTCCTGATAGCCTCCTAAAGGCCCCACAGGCCTCATCTGCAGTTATCACAGCCAGATACTGTCAGCAGCCGATGACTGAACATACCAGCCACAAACTCAATCAGTGGGATGTTGAAAATGCATAAGGCATCTTTAAAGTTTTTGTACTAGAGGAATACAAAGAGTTGTTTAGAAGACTGTTTTTCCACTTACACTGATTTGAATTCCTGTGGAATATGGTGCTGTCCTTATTCAACACCAGATAGCGAATAGGAACCTTTATTACGCACTTTATGCTAAGGCTTCTCTAGTGTAGCTGTAGGTATTTAACTGCCAGATCTTTGAGTCACATACGTAGCAGCTCTTTTGATGGGAAAATTATTCTGCACTGTCTTTTGCCACACTAACAGGTCTAACAACTGCTAGCCAGTGTGGAGTCAAATTTTAAGTGCAGCTATTTTTTCATGTGATTTTAATGGTAGTGATTAAGATTATTTAAAAGAAAAAATCATGATAATTCAAATTTTATTTACTGTTGTATGGTGTCATGAACAGCCAGATTAAGTGTAATGCAAATGTATTGTAAATTATGTCAAGTCAATTTTCATTTAATTCTAATCTGTTTTGTTCCCCATTAATATTCATGTCCCAGAGATCCTATATTTAACATTTCTCATGCATTTCCCATATTTTATTCTTTTTTAAAATCTGTATTTAAATTAATTTTCTAGACCTTCCAGGCAGCATCCACAGGGCGACAATTATATAATTACAAAGGACACATTCTCACACTTTATTTAAAACATTTACAGTCGCACTAATCAATGTTTTAACATGAAAAGTTTATTTAGTGACTACTTGTAAGGTGAAAGGATTTGTACATAGTGACACACATAATTTCTCCAGAGTTGTGAGCCTCTTTTAGGTCATTGTTTTGGTTTTCCAAACCACTATCTACTCAACTTATATTTCAAGACACAACAGGCAGCTGTTTTCAGTAAAAAAGCTAAAACATCTACAACATCTGTACACTCCCTGCCCAGCAGGGGACAGCAGATGGGCATTGCTGGCACTGTTGCTAAAAGGATATATGTTATTCATAATTAAGTAACCAGAAACACAAGTCTGAATGGATGCTATTCTTGCGTGAAAACAAGCAACAATTTGTTCACAAATTTGTGTGCATGTACTATGTAAGGCATTATATGACACTGCTGTGTTTTTAGCAGGTTCTGCTGCCCCAAAGTTGCCAAAAAATAATAGTGACTGAATAAAGTGCTTGCCCACCAAGTTGGAATTTCAGGGCTGAATAGTGAAGCAAATGCAGAAGTGCCAAACACTGCAGTTCCTCAAATGGCCAGTTGAGGCTGGCTGAAGAAGCTAGTCAATCCTCATGGAGCCCCATGTTAAAATGCCCAGCTTTACAGCATAAATAAATATGTTGACAGTCTGGTGCAAAAACACTTTTGGTCTCTGCAAGACAACTTCAGAAATTTTCACATAACCCCTTGCTCCACCACAGTTCCACCCTTTTGTTTAAATCTGGTCAGTTTTGGCCTCAAAACACAAACACAAAAAAACAAGATGGCAATGGTAAAAATACCAAACTCGAGGCTTTAAAACTGTCCAAAAACCAGTGGGTGACGTCAGAATAGCCAAGTACATACATTTTTTTTTTTTTAAAGTCTGTGTTGCCCATATACAAAATAGTGGGTATAAAGGGTTAAATTATGTAGCATACTTGAATGTTTTTAACAATAATAACAAAAATAACAAAATGAAATACAAAAATATAATGTCACACAACTTAATAAAATATCCATACATCCATAACTTATTGACTGATTTGCTGTTTGATTTAGCTTGAATTAGCTATTTAACTGTTTTCTGTCTTTGTCAGTTTCATAGCCACTTTTATTCCTCATTTGCTACTTTTAATGTGGTTCAGCTTCCTCTAAATACTTCATATTACAGTAGCTTCTTTAGAACCATAATTATTTTCCATTAGCCTATTACAACATGCTATTATACACTGAAACCATAACCTACTGTATATGAGATTTTCTGATTCTGACATAACTAAATTTTTAACTGCAATATGCTGAATCTCTTTTGAAGCAAAGCCATTAAGATGTACAATTTCAGATCAGATAAAACTGATCATCATCAAACAAAATTCATGTGCTGAAATCAAATTGCAGGGATTTGATCTTTGCAGATGATACCCTGCTTTCAATCTCCTTGACAACAATATATACACAGTAGGTAGTATGCAGAACACACATTATCTACATGTTTAAAATAGCTTAAAAGTAAAGTCCAGTATTTTATCCTATCCAGCTGTAGGCTCGGCATTCCACCTGTGGATTCTCTTTATAAACCACCGTATAGCCACACTGTGTCTGAATCCGACGACACTTCCTGGGCCAGGAGGTGGGCTTCATTGGCCTGGAAAGACAGAAAATAGATATTTTAGGAGATGAGCGACTATGGACACAATGAACAATGACAGATTTCGCATAAGCAAGACTTTATATAATTGAAATAAATTAAAATGACCTAAAGTGAATGATGTACTCACGCAAAGCAGTAGAAACCAAAGTCATGACAGAAGCACTTATCACAGCCTCTTCTGAAAGACTCTCCTGGTCTATAGTGCTTGTCTTTATATGAACAGATGCCTGTGGAAGAAATGAGCACCACAATGACACATCAGTCTCTTTTGTTTCCACATTTCATTCCCTTCTAGTTCCACATGTGACCCTTCTAGGTGACAGTATTCATCTTTTACTGGAGGTTCCATCAAAAACTTTGCAGATTCTATAAATATCTGCCCTTGTGGCAAAATACAAAAGCCCTGTTGCAAAAGGTCGGGCACATTAATGTCTAAAGCTAACATCCAGAGTGAATTATCCTCCCGTTCCTGCTGCCTGCAGGAACTATTCTCGTGGGGCATGTCAGTCACCTTGAGAAGCAGATCAATAGGAACACACTGATCTGCTGCAAAAAGCCCCTCTGGGCCTGAATGCAAGGTCAGGGGATAGAGGACATAGTCTGCGGTCAGCCAGTTGAAGTTGGTTTAACGGCTAGAGGTAAGTCACAAGTGTTGATTTATGGTCCCAGGATGGAAAATAGCAACCCAAGGACTTCGCTGGGGGCATACAAACACATGATTCTGACTAATAATTCTACAGGGATAAGGAGTAGTTCTTACCTTTTATGTGGTACACTGAGGCTTCTGAGTATCTGTCGCTCAACAGAAGGATGAGGGTCAAGCAGAAAGCACACACCAGCGACAAAGAGCATCCATGAATGTTGCTATTTGAATGTAACATTGCAAAAATAATAATTCAAGAGTGTTAAAATCTGACTTTTGCTAGTTTCCCCAGTTCAACTCTTATGCAACTGTCCAGTTACATCCAGTAAAGTGATGGCCCCATAGACACTGGCTAATATTTATAGTCTCACATCACTACAGGGCAGAGACAGAAAAAAACCCATCTCCCACATGTTTAGTTCATTGGTTTCTTCCCAGCGTCCAACTTTTGTTTCGGATTGACGTGTGTTTAGAGTTTAGCGTCCCTAAATATTACCTTTGGACCTGGCTCGCTGCGTCAAGACAGCGTGGGCGAAAGGACGGTCGATCGGTTCATTTGTGGCCTCGAACCAGCTGTATTTTTTTTCAGGTTTCTGGACATCTTTTATCAGCCTGTTTACCATCTACCTGTATTTTATCTTGAACACCTCCATTTTTCCTTTCCCCTTTTTTCTATCACCCCCCTCACCGCCTCCCGAGACGCACAGATGCTGACTATAAACCTATTTTTATGACTGCTGACAGTGTCAAAAAAACAACTCATTGTGCTGACGTTGTCCCTTGTGTGGAGGAAATTGGTTCGAGCCAAATGATCACAAAACTGCATTCTAAAACATCAAAAATGCATGAAAAACATTACAAACGTCAAAATCAATTTTTCTCGTATTCAGAGCATCTTAAACTTTGGAGATACAAGTATTTTGTAGCAGCACAGTTTCAGTTTTTTTTCACAAACCAGGAAGCCAACAGCACCTGATATTAAGCCAGAGCAAGGAAATGATGAGTGTGCTGTGGTTTGCACAGGACATTTTGTGCTTTAAACTGTTTACATATGTTGCAGTACATTTTGCAAGACCACAATATTGCAAAGAAAGTGTGTCAATTTTTTTTTTTTTTGCTGTATATGGTGTGTAAATGGAGTCTAACATCTGGAACAAAGGCTCAAATATTTGAGGGCAATGGACCTATAAAGGAAAAGAGCTGTATCTCTCAGGGTCTCAGTCACACACACACACACACGCACGCACACACACACACACACATACACACACACAAACACACACAGGCAGATTCTACTGCATGTGTGACTGACTGCAGGGCAGTTTGTGGTCAGTCTTTCCTTCCTGACAGCCTCTGGCCAAAATCCGTTCGACACACCACGCTCTGACGAAAGAGAAAACAAACAGGACATCAAGGGACTGGAAGGAACTTGTGGTGGCCGAGGGGCTGCAGCTAGAAACCACCACTGTCTCCACGTCAAGCCCTTTAGTCACACGGGAACACTTTCACGGTGTTCGGTGGCAGCCTGGTTAGTGGTGGTTCCAGCAGCAAGAAGGTCCGTTTTTTTTCCGTTTTAATCTAAACTAATTGATGCTTCTATGTGTGGACTTTGAATGTTCTTTGTGGGTCTCTATCGGTTTTCAAAGCGGTCTGGGTTTCTACCAAAGGGAGCACATTAGGTGAAATGGAGATTCTCAAACTTGCAGTGTCTGAACTAAAATGAAAGGGGTGTCTTTCGGTCTGCTGTATGTGTCTTTGATTTTTTTTGACAGCCATACATGCTATCGACAATTGGCAAGTGTATTACTGCAACCCATTCTGAACTCCTAACTGCTTTGAAAGTGCTTTTGGTGTATGAAAGCCACCTTTCGTGTCTGCATGAAACTGGATGGTGTCAGGTAGGAACGTGGCCAGACCGCAGTGTTATTATATGTAGGTTGCGATATTATCATATGCCAGCAGATGGCTGGATAGCAACTGCCCCATCCACATCATATACACCTACGAAGTCATAACATTACCAACACCTATTGTGCGTTGTTGTGAACCAGGGTATTGCTGTGCCCACCACAACAAAGGATCATGATTGACTTTCCATTGGCACTGTCAGCTAATTTTAATACATTATTTAATACCACCACCCAAGGTGGTGTTAAGAGGTTGTGGTCATTTCAGGTATTTCTGTGAGACTAGATTAGTAGTTGCTGTGGAAGTATTTGGCTCACCGCAGGGGGCAATAATGAGCCCTATTGGTTTGGTTGTTAGAGATACCAGCCATACAAAAGTCTTCCTTCTCTCCAGTATAATAGAACTACATCTGCAAGACGGCACTCAGCTTTTGGAGTTCAAAGCACCAAAATATACATTTGAAAAACTCAACAGCAATGTCTCTTTCCAGAAATCATGATCTTGTTACTCAAGATAATCCACAGACCTTGTGAGCACTTTCTTGTTTGGATGTATTTTTTGTCATGAGTTTGATAGTATTTTTTCATGTTTTTTTGCTCTGCATTTACCTGCCTGATCACTAACTCTCCTGTCATTGCAAATCCATGCCACCCTCACCCCCTCTGCAATTACCCCATTCCCCTCACCTGTGCTTCTTTGCCCATTTCCACACCTGGTTCTCATTGTCTTCATCAGCCACTCATTCGTATATCAGTCCAGATCACGTATTCACTGTTTGGAGTTTCATAGCTATCCAGCACTGTCCGGTCTGTTTGATTCTGCCTGCTTTATACCTTGTTGTTGCAAAGATTTTTGCACTCATTGGAAAATAAAATGATGACAGGGAAACAAATTGTATCTTTGTGCCCAGACCTCATGACCATTTACACATGCTGTATTTCTGAGACATTGGCATCACTAATCCACATTTTGGAAGAACTACATGGAAAGCAGCGCATTTGCAGAGTGGTATCCTAAATATATTGATAAATGGCTGTCACACAGTGTGGTAGGTAAAACTTAACAGATTCTATGTGAGTGAGGCTGACTGTGGTAGGTTGGCTGTAAACAAGCGAAAGAGGTTTTGCCCCTGGAGTGTAACAGCGTGGTAGGTCGAGTGGGACTGAGGGCAGCAGAGAAGGACCACACAGACTCCCAAACCACTTACGATCACAACGTTATGACAAGGTGCGGATCCATAAGTCAAAAGCTTTTCTATTAGTCTCATTTCACACCTTCTCTAACCGACTGCTACTGTAGATCAACACCTGCCTCTGTGACTCTAAGCTGTTAAACTGTCTTTGCACCGTTTCCCCTGGGATAATTATGCATTGTACAGACTGAGATAGAATAGACAATGTTGAGAAAAGTGCCAATATTATTTTTTAGCAACACAAATTGAAATAAAAAAGTAATTTTACAATTTCATAATGCACATGTGCTTTTCAATTCCCCAAAACAACAACAACAAAAAAATAGCTTCATTTGGACAGAATTTATGAAAACACTGTTGCTGTTGCAGGAACACATCTCCAGACCATGTTAGCAGGCCTGTTTTTCCCAGCATTCTTCTCACTTTCCTCACTCCAGGTTGCATGTGTGCATAGTGAGCATTTGTATGCATTTAGTGTAACCTAAGTATAGCCTCACAAAGCCAAAACATTGCTTTAGTTTCATGAAACAAATTAATCTGCTTTTGGAAATATTGTGATTGATTATATATAGTACATGCAGTATTTGCATGTGGAAGCAGTGACTAAAACGCAATCAGATTAGGCTAAATTAAAGTTCAGCAAGACTACTTTGTCAGCTTATGATGAAAAAAAAATAGTATCACTGGTTCATGCTGGGACTTATATTCTTTGCAATCTATGTGTACATGATTTCAATTCAGTAATACACTGTATCATTTGGCTGTAGTGTGTAGGGCTTTGGTTGTAACTGGTGTGGGTCCCAGGTGACGAATTAACTTGCTTCCAAACCCAAATGGCAGTGAAACTCTTGAGGTTTCTAAAAGTAGAGCTTTGTATTTTAGTGGAGCCAGCCTTGTGGTATATGCGTCTCATCCTGCTTCACAGTTCCAAATGGACACAACACAGAATTCAATAAATAGCACTACTGGGTGACCAGTGTGGTAGTTACTAAAAGCAGACCACACAGAGGATGAACCCGCTGATGAATTACAGGTACTTACTGTGACAAGCTGCGGATTCTCGAGTCACTGGCGGTCTCAGGCTATGCCACCCTCTTCGTGCGCATCTGTGTGCAGTGGCCCTGTGTGATATTTTTGGTTGTGTGACTCACTCTCAACACTACAGCAGAACTGGGTGCTCTGGCTTGGCTGTTAATTACATAAGTAGTCCTGTGTCAACCACAACTTTGTGCATGATGATGGATACAGGCATCAGGACCTTTCTATAGTGGAAAATAACTGTGTATAAAGCAATGTGTACCAGAAGGGTTTTTACTGCTCTGCTTTAAACAAACTGTATGTGATATTCAGAGGATATGTATGATTCAGATTCAGAGCCACGATTGTCTGCACATGGCTCTCAACATGGAGGTGGCAAAGCTGACTGGCAGCTAATGGCCAGTCAGTACTGAAAAAGCTGTTGATATTAACCTTGGGGGGAACCAGAGGGTACATGTGATGCTGGCATGATAGAGCTGTTCTGCCGCTGTAGCTTGCTTTCTCTATTTGTACAAAAATTAAGCAAAAATACCCTCGATACCACTTCTGCAATCTTGCACTGGTGACGTACTTTAAAGCCAGAGTCTGTGCAGTAGTGATCCCTTGAGACCACACCTATAAGCCTGTGCGACCAACTGTAAGCAGTGCCATTGAAAGCGAAGACACTGATTAGCACACACAACTGTCAATCATGTTGTCAAATCCCTTTTTATAGCATGAAATAACATATTAAAAACATACTTATGAGAAATATGGATGTTTGAAGATACATCAATGTGATAAGAACTACTAAAATAAAAATCTCTGAGAAAAAATTAATTGATGTGTACCTTGAATTTCAAGTTTGGCTCATGTACCATCTGATAACATGGAGGGGGTGGAGCTTATGACCTATACTGCAGCAAGCCACCAGGGGGCGATTAAGATATTTTGGCTTCAATTTTGGGGAGCTGTCATGCCATCCAGCTTTGTGTACAGTCTGTGGTCAGGAGAGGATCATCAGTGTTTTCTGATTTATTTAGTCAGGAAAATGTTTTTGAATGTAAAATATCTTTATTCGACCTTCTCAAAATGTGTTTCAATAACAGAAATTGTCATCATGATGAGTTGGAATACTATTCACAAATAGGAATTAATTAGACATTATAATTTTCAAATCAAAATCAGCATGTCATCATAATTCATGAAAAGCAACAAGCCTCTTTCAGACTCTATCCACTTTGTCCACGATCAAGCAACTTTTATAAATAGACTTTTATACATTTTTGGGTGTTGACATTTCAACAAGCAGTCATCCATTAGTGAGTCAAAAATTGAATCTGAGATGTTAAGTCGGATGTGACGGAACAACAATCGTCATACATCATACCAAAAAATACATAGAAAGTAATCCTAAACAGAAAGGAAAGATTCTGTAGTTAACACATACAACCAAGATCTCATCAGAAATACTTGACAAATATCAGTTATATCATTCTTTTGTTATACAAAACAAAAACAGATTATTTCTTTTTTTCCCCCTTCATGTTAAAACATGATAGTCGACGGTATTTTGGCAACATCTGCATTTCAGGAGTTAACAGAAAGTCAACTATTATCATAACATAAGTCACTGGACAGTATTCGTCTTTGTCCCCGACCCGTCCCACCCCCAACATTATGTCTTTATACATGATATTGCATGATAAAAACAATGATGAAATCATTGACATGTCAGTGACATTTACATAGTCAACAAACACTTTGTTTGCTGCTAGAGATTGGAAATGACTTCTCATCGACTCTGTGTCCTTTTTATTAGCTTTTCAAACTTTTACATGTCTTTAAATGATTCAACATTGAGGTGAATTCAGCTTTGGAGTCCAATCAAACTGAAAATAAAGGAAAATCAAGAAATGTTTGTGTTTTTCTTTTTACATATCAAAATGTTTCCCAGAATCACGTTAAATAACTGGGAGAAAAAATATTCTTAAATATTTTAGTTTGAATTGTTCCGACTTGAAACTGAATTGACCTCAAATCTGCAGTAAAACCCACCTAGCTTCAGAGCTCAGTCCATGTATGTAGTCTTTAGTAGAAAAAAACTACAGTGTCACTACTTGTTTTGCTGGTTCTGCACCACATCTGAATTAAATCAAGAGTTCTTAGAGGCACCTGGAGTGGTACAAATATGTGCTCATCAGGGTTAAGGTATTGTCAGTTCCTTGTTAAGGTATTTTTCAGTTCATCAAGTCAAGTCCTCAGGAACAGAGTACCCGGAGAGGAGACCAGACCAATGATCACACAGGTAATGATGCTTGGAAGCCTGACGTGACCACATTGGCCTCAGGGCTTGTTTTTTTTCTTAGTTAATTCCTTTTTTCCCGTAGATTTGTTGTAAAATACATCCTGGGCCCGTAAAATAATTCCCAAATGAGAAATGCACGCTATAGATGTCTAAATCACAATACATACTATATGAGAGACATTACTGCCATTTATACCATTAGATATAAAAAATCACCATGCTAATGTCAGCAAGTCTCAAATGATTATATCAAAACATATTTCTTGCAAATGAATGAGGTCTGTAGATACCATGTCAATTGTTTCTAATGTGTTTGTCTTTTTTCAAATGCTTGCACGGTAACTTCAAGGTTGAAAGAAACTTTGCTTGAATGAGGGCCCACCACTCCTACTCTAAGATGGTTGATAGATGTAGACTAAGGTCTGTGCAGAGCCTGCATGGACAGCATCATTAGATTCAGCATAAGGGCTGTTTTTCATATTGTCTTAAAGGCCCAGCTTGGAAAAACCAGAGTACATACGAAAATGAAACTAACAAAGGGACACTGAGGAGTAATGCGTCATTTGGCCGATCACAAGAGCATCAACTAAAAATGCTTAGGCCCGAGTTGTTTGTCTATCATTTCCATTAATGAGCCTTTAATACAGTACTGTATACAGCTTCCTGAGAGTTAGCTAGCTACCGTTCGGAAAAACACATTACACATCTAGCTATCTGCTCATTATATGTATATAGTGTCGAGATGCACCACTAACCAATACACTACTGAGCCAATATCTGGCTGAAATGGGATAACTTAGTCAAAAGTCCACTTTTTTCAATGTTGTTTCAGCTATATTATTTTGTAAGTGTCATCTAATATTTTAAGACTTGTGTTAAAAGTGCATCCCTAACAAAATGTAACATGGATTTCAGTTAAATTTAATGTAGAAAAATCAAGTGTTTTTCTATTGTGATGTTGCCCATTAGATAAACTCACGTCTGCAGCTGAACACGGATCACCTTGTGTGTTGCTCAGTGAAATGGATTCAATTACTTCTCAGGGTTAACGGTGTGATCCCCCTCCCCTCCCCCGCCAACTGGGCAAAGCTTGCCAATTTCTCATATGAAACAATTAAGCATGTGCTTTTATTACACAACTAATTTCATTCCCGTGACGACTCGATCCAGGTTCAGTTACAGTATGTCAGCCTGAAGTGCTGCTCTAAGAGGGATAAGAGCCCCATGGTGCTCTGGATTACAGCGGCCTACTCTCCCAAACTGTGCAACTGCAGCTTGTCACATGTTAAAATCGTACTTGTCACTGATATTATGACAATCAGTGTCATTGATGCAGACATATCAAGTGGCTATAGCCTACAGAGGCCATAACTCTGCTCAGGGGTATAGTGGTGAGTAACAGACCTCATATTGGCAGCTCCATCAAACTGAGAACAGAATGCCCTTGCAGGTATTTTAATAGTCATGGAGCAGGTGCCAATTTTTCATTAAGTAGCACATGATGGTATGATTAAAAACAGGAAACTCAGAATTACAGTATTCCCCCGGTTAAGAGTTGTCCTTTTACTGTAGGAGTGTCAAGGTCAATAACTTTCGGATGTCTTCTTTGAAACGTCGCAGGCAAATCACAACTTTTACGTTGCTGGTGTAGCAGTGATCACTGTGACAAATGTGTCAGTGAATATTTAAAGTCAAAGTTGTTTTTGATCACAACCAATGACACTAGTGGCTTTGTCTTGAGTGCTACATGGTACGTTGTCGTTGAAGCAACAATTATCTGGTTGGAATCAGTTGCATGTCACAATGCTACATAAATAATACTTTTCTTTCTATGACTTTGACATTATTTTGTTATTATTTTATTACTGTAACACATAGTGGGCATTTTATAGGCTGATTCCAAGAGTATTAGACTCTTTGGGCCTCATGCAAGAATCATTTTTTCAGTATTAGATTTTAATATTGAATTATTTTTAAGGTAGAAACAAAATTTCCGAGTTATCCAGCAACCTCCAGGGCTCAACAAAAAAATAAATAAAAAAAATAAAAATGGAGCCAATCCTTAAGAGACAAAAATTGCAGTTCCTTGAATGACCATGTGAGGCTGGCTCCAAGAGTGGGTCCATTCCCACAGAAACCCATGTTGAACTGTCCAACTTTACAGCAGAAATAAACACACTTACAGCCTAATACGAAAACATTTTTGGTCTCTATAGCTAATTTTCCCCTTCATAACAACTGTAAGGGGGTGAATTTTTATATAACTCACTTGTTTGAATGTTATAAAGGCTTAAAGTTATGCATTCTCAAGGGGAATGCCACTTTGAGGGACAAGTGGTTGCTGTTTGTTGACAAGCTGCTACCACAGTTACTAATGTTACCATGGAGTAACCCTAGAATCTGGCAATATAGGCGTAAGCTAGCCGTCGCAATCTCAGTAGGTTTCCACTTCATGAAAGTTAATTATAACATTTTGGTTGCCTAAAATAGATCTTGATGAGCATTTAGTTGTACCAAAAGACCACCGTGGGTACATCCAGTACATCCAGTCAATGGTCCAAACCTGTTGTACCAGTCATGAACAGATAATCTGCACTTCTCCACAGAGTAACGACAACTAAGAATCATAAAGCCTTCATTTGAATGAACTGAATGAATTCAAAGCTCAAATATATTGCAGAAATCCATTAAAATTTAACTGAATATTTTGTTGAGCTTGAAAATTTTCTGGTACAGACGACTTTTTTCTTCTAAATTTTGGATTTAGGATTTGATTAATATATTTTACATTGCAACTTCTGCAGTTCTGTAGTTAGTCACTGTTAGTTGCCTTAAGGTCTTTTAGCAGGTCGATGTCTGGAGGAACATCCAGTGTTGCCCACAAAATTGTAACATCTCCTACTGTATACAGCATTCTAGCCCTGAACGCCTCCCTCGTAGGTCAGGGTGGAGTCCACCTTAAAGATTCTTTCTTTTAATCTTTGGCAAAAATATGATCATAGTTTAGCCAAATACTCAGATACATAATATACCTTTGACAAGCAAGATTAGCCTATAACCCGCATAAATTGCGTCAATATCTGTACTTGTGAAAAATGAAAGTCCACATTTGGGCTATATTAAATCTCTTACTCATGTGATCAAAAATAATCTGAAACTTATTTCAGAGGCTGTAAATAGTTTAGCACTAAATAGTGAATATAGCAACTCTAGATCAACCCTTAATAAAATCAGGCCTAAAATAAGAACTTCCGCTTACCTATTTGTGGTCTAAATACCGCCCATCCCAGGTATACTGATAGAGATAATTTTGTTGGTTGAACAGACACAGTCACAAATAACGGTGTGCTTACTCTTACCTAATATTTTTGAATAAAGCACGTAGCCTTATGTAGCACTGATTGTGCTGATGACACTCACAAGCATTTCCTTGTGAGAGGGTGTCGCTCATTAAATTGAGATTTATTTTGCTGAATCTGATGAGGATCACTCACCTGACAGACCTCCTTTAAACCTTTAAATTTTTTCTTGCATGAGACCCAATATATTTTCAGTTTGGCTACTTTTAGGCTACTTTATGTGGGAGAGGGGTGTGCAGGCGGTGCCTTGGGAGACTCTTGACCCTTAGTATTTATAAAATCCTGGCTATGGCCCTGCCTGTAATGACATAAAAATGTCTATCAAACATGTTTGTAAGGATTCAGTGGTAGGACACCAAGTCACAGTATTTTGCTGACGTTACAGAGGCAACATTTTGAGGCGATTTAGTATTCTTGAAGGACTTTTGTCTTCACTTCGGGGGTTATTCGATGTGATTTTGTCCCACGTATGATTCCTATGACTACTGCAAGCAGTGTTGCTTATTCAAAGAGGCAAATAAGTGACATCACCTTAAGACAATGCAGCACTTGGGGCTTCCCTCTGAGAGAAGGCCGACTCACACAGCCCTATTCACACAGTCTTAAGACATCTGTTGAGTAAACTGATCACTGTATGCTGGAACCACAACAGGAGTAAACTGCACACTGGTGAAAGGGTGTTACAAAGGAGAGGTCTCTGACCAAAAAACATGATTCGTAAGTCTGACTTGGACAGCTGCAATTCAGTTCAGCGATTAAAGTATTCACTATATTGTAGGGTGAAATACTACAATAAGAGGCTTGTTTTGAGGCCACGTTGAAGCAAGGGAAGCGTCTTTTTTCTTTCTGTGTCAAAAAATTGTATTAGACAATCACTTTGATTCACAGCCCCCTGCTTTTCTGTGGAATATACGGCTAAAATATCCATTTTATTCCAATCTGTGTAATCCCACCAAATCTAGGAGTCATATAAACACAATGGATTTGCACATACTCCGATGCTCTTCTGGCACAAGGAACACTGAAACCAAGGGTAGAAATACTATATTCGAATGCATTAGAGTCAGATGAGGTTTTGTTGTCGGCTGTTTTTGTCAGCAGTAATGTTATTTACATTGTTAAGTATGTACAGTAGAGAATCTCCCAGAGATGTTAGGTTCTGTAAAGCTGCAATGGGGTACTCCTTTAAAACTCCTCACATTTGAAAGTCCTTAGATGAAGAGCCATATGTGTTGAAGTGTTCAGAATGTTTAATAATGGACTTGCTGCTGTATTGCGAGTCTCGACTCTGTCACTGCACCAGGAGTATCTGCTTTCTCAAGATATGAATGCACAAGACACACAAACTCAAAGTCATTAAATAGCAAGATCTGAAAGAAATCGTTGTTAAATCATAGATGGACGTTATGGTTCTTCATCTTAAGGATTGAATTTCACACACAAATCAAGACTTTAAATACAGTAATTCCTTTTTTTTTATCTTCATCATAAAGGTATTTGTTGAGAAAGTCGAGTGTTAAATGCACTGTACAATCTTGTATACTTTTTTTTTTTTCAAAATATAGTTTATCCCAGTGTGTTTTGTTGTTTTTTTATGTTACAGAATCCTGTACACTTGGTGTCTGCATTAAGATTGGGTGATATCCTGATCATTGGAGAGAAGAGAAGAAAAGAAGAGAGCAGAGGGGGAGAAAAGAGGAGAGGGAAGGAATCAGATAGAGAAGAGTAGAGAAGTTGTCCAGTGCCTTTGTTGCCCTCAGTGGAGACGCTGCACTCCGTACCTCGGTTCTCTTCTGTCCCGCACCTCAATCTGAATAAAACAAGACAGAGGATTGTAAAGATTTATAGTCTCAAGCCAAAGAAGTGAAACATCATGAATGAATATATCAGAGGTTAAAGGTGATATTTAAAGAAGAAACCCACCAATGTCACACATAAATGTTTTATGGTGATCTACTACTCTGTGACAGCAGCTTGTGTGTTTGGCTGCAGTCTAAGAAAATGTCCCAAGTGATATCACAGTGATCGGAGTTATCTTGGATTGACAAAAAAATGTTTACATAAAATCAGTGTTACAAACTGAGTGTGTGTGTGTGTGTGTGTGTGTGTGTACGCTAGGCGTAAAAAGTTGCTATGAAAAGTTGCTCTTTAGTTTTATTATGGGAAATGTAAGATCTGGTGCATTTGGAGTGTGATGTACACAACAGGCTACAGTATACATCAGGATATCTCAACCTCTATTGTATCACTTTTTCTTGCAAGTCTCCCATTTATATATATAAATGCAATGGTACATCTGGAAAGGGTTGCACATAAAGCATTGGTTCCAAAGTGGTATAGCAGCACCACAGGGTTCTTTGAGGATGTGGAAAGGTTGCAGCAAGATTTGTTTCAATTTTATCTCACTGCACATCTCAATAAAATTTATCCACATCAAACAGCAAGGTTCCATTTACATTAAAATGTTATTTTTACAAACATTTCATCAAATGATTCATCAAACATCAAACAGAAGAAAGAAGTAAGCCACATCAACATCACAGTATTGAAAGCACTACTTAACACACATCTGTGCTGCAGCAAAGACATGGCGGTTAACAAATAATGCGTCAGAATTCATATATAACCCACATAATCCATAAGGCTGTGGTCACACGACTAATGCACAGGTTAGCAGGATATAGTATAAGGAGTGCAACTCTACATAACAGGCCAGGCTGGTGGATTGATAAAACAATCCCCCCAGGAAGTAAAGAAGAAAGAAGCATAAAGACCAAGTCTGTGTCATAAAACAGATTGGCTTGATGGATTGGTCAAACAAACACATAACTTTTCCCAGGGACACTGGTGTTTGTGTCCCATGTGAACGCATGTGAGATGTTTTCAGTTACTTTATCGCCATGTGTCTTTTCCTAAATTTAACCTATGTAACTTTACTCTCCTAAATTTAACCCACATACCTTTACGTTAAGTATCCAACCTAGCCTAAACAGGTTTTTTCTTTCGAAACCTAACTTCTGTAACTTTTCTACTCTGGACCTGATTTAAGTAACACTATACATTTTGTAACTTAACATGAAGTACTTAACGTGATGATGCCATTTGTGGGGCGCTAATTTGTTAGATATCATACGAACTAGTGTTTGAGCATATGTTGAATGATTTAAGTGACTAGCGTAAATAAAAAACAGAATTAATGTGTGAAGTCTGTTGTTGAAGTTTGTTTTGTCAGAAAACCTAAAATGCAAGTTTTCTTTTGAAAATAGTTAAGAAATTTTAACAGATTTTTTATAATTTAAAACAACTAACTTTTTGAATTAGGTCATTTTTATTTCACAAAGAACTGTTGACAGTTCATACATTTCATATCTGATATATGGGTAGTGGGTGTATTCAAATGGATATTGAGGGATACCATGAAAGATAAAACCAATGGTAATACCTCATGACAATAAATAACCATCCAATGTGCTGAGTGCACGATCTGTTGGGCTGTTGATGAATAGGACAGAGGACTCCTTTACAGTCAGCTAATGTGGCTGTGCTGAAAAACTGAGGCTTTACACTGGCACATGTGAATGCATTCCTCAAACATAACAGAACATATAACAAAGTGTATGAAGCAAAAGACAACTTACCCTTGACACAGCAAAATCTGCAAGGACAAAAAAGAACAAAAGTGTTGGCATAGACACAGTGAAGCACGAACAGGAAAAAAGTGCACATTTGGGTAAAACAGGAATCTGCTTATGTAAGTATGAGTTAGGCATTTGGGTCATCACTTAGTGGTAAAAAAAACCAACAACAACAAAAAAACAAAACAATTATTTTTGACCTATGCCCAGCTTTAGTCTACATTTTTCATGTATTAATCTATTTGTCATAGTTGATTTATGTATCCTTTAACAGTATCTTAATAGAAATCCACATACATTTTTCCTTATCATTGACCTAATGGCCATTTACTTTTATCTCTGTAATTTACATACAGGACCAAAGCTTTCGTGGACTGTCCATAGGTTTTCACACAGTTTTTTTTCTGTCAGTCGATTTAAAGAAGCTAAAGGGACATTTATGTCTATGAAAGAAACGTGAGTGAAGCATGCATTAAATGTGTAACATCATGGAGACTGTCAATGAGGTTAATCAGATAACAAGAGAAAGACACGCCCACGCTCTGGAATATCTCCAGTTACCATGGAAACCATCATGGAGATAGACCGTCGGAGAAGCGAGACATCTTATGTCACTTTTCTCTCTCTTTATCGCTCAGTCTCTTCCTCTCACTCCTCCTCTTTCCTCTACTCCATCACCTCTCTATCTGTCTGTATATCTCTCACTCTACTATGTCTTATGTCAGAGATCCCTCTCTCTCCAACTCTCTCGCCCTCGCTCTGTTTCTTTTTGTGTTGTTGCACATTGGGCTTATGGAGTCAAATCAAACATAATCCTTGTGTAAGGAGACTTTTTTTATTGTTTTGCATTGTCTCTCGCTCCTCCGCTGCCTTCTTCTGCTGTTGCTTTCCTCCTCTCTCTCTCTTTTCATACAGCTGAAACAATTGCAATTCAAGTGTCCTGATGCAACATCATGCAAACTGTCAGAAACCCTCTGGAGGACGTTCTCCCACTCTTGAATACAGCACTGCAAGCAATTTGGCTGGAGTTACTGAGGTCAGGCTGGAGTGTAGTCATTTTTCAGCTGGGCAAATCTTGTTCATGTTAATGGCCTCACAATTCATGCCTAAAAATAAAAGCTGGAGGAAGATTGACTGTCTAACCCACCTCTAGGGGCATTGTGTTACTGTGTAACACACAGTGCTCTTGTTTTCTCTTCTGATTTCGTTTGTATTCTCCTTCAGGTTCATAATGTGGTTTTAAAGGCTTCGAATTTGATAAAAGCAGCATCTGATTGATTAGATTGGATCTTTTCTTTTAGTTGCGTCATATATCCATAAAAACAACAAGAGCAAAAACAAAACAACAAAAAGCAACATTCAGGCTATTTAAACCCCTGTCCTAAACAGTGATTGTCCAATTAGAGCTTAAAGGGATACTTTGCTGATTTTTAATTAGCTTTGTATCAAAACAATGTGGATAGTGTGTGTAAATGAACTGTGGGGAACTTACTTCCATCCAACCACTGACTAGATATCCCTCCTCCCTCTATGGCAAAACTATGCCAGATGATGCATATTGATGTAATACACCTAATTCGGTCGAGTTTTGCTGGCTCTCCTGGACCATTGCGCAAACAACAGTCTGTAACTTCCCTGTTTTTGTGTTGCCCACCACCCATGCCGTCACTGTGGACAGAGAAAGTATAGAAGTGGACGAAGACACAGATCCGCTTCTTTCTCTCTCACTCTCAAACTTGGGACTGAAATCCAATCAAACCATAAATCTTGGCACTACAGAGCCAATATGAATCATGATTGTGTTACTGCACTGCCTATTTCTCGCCTAAAATGTCATGTCACATTTAATTCCCTGTTAAGCTATAATAGCAGGATTCTGTGATCAGGAAGTGGGTACCATACCGCTTTCTGCACAGTGAAAAAAAAAGGCAGAAGAAACTGAGCGCTGATAAAATATAAACCAATATTCTGTTTTGTGTGGCATATTTCTTGCCTTCTCTTGCATTACGTCACCCACCAGTAAGTGAAATAATTGGTCTATTGTAGCACTGTGCATTCTGGTAGTTGTAGTTGTAAGTATTCGCGCCTTCCTTCTGCTTAGAAAGCCTAGTTTTATAGAAAGGCCATCTTTCCTGCAATATAATTCTTTAACCATTTTAAACCTGTGCAAATTGAAAGAAAGAAAGAATTGAAAAAAAAGACAGAAATCTGCCATTTCTTTCAAAAACATGGGAAGAAGAAAATGATAAACTAAACAAGAAATAGTTTAACAGAAAAAATCACAGGAAAATAAGCAACAAAATAAAACAAAAAAGAAAATGGCTCCAGGAAAGTGCAAAAAAAAAAATTTTGATTACAAAATATACATTCTTTTGTAACATAATTTTAAATTTTTAATTTTAAGAAGTATATTTTTCTGGACATTGTTTTTTCTTTTTTGGATAATATATAATCTCCCCACAGCTCATTCTCGAGTCATTTCCTTGTCACCTTTGAGTATTTATTTTCACTTCATGCCAAGTTGCTGATTTTCTTTTTTTCTCCCCCATGTTTTCAAAAGACATCAAAACAATTTTCTCAGGTTCCAGAGGTTTAAAGTGAATAGGATCTGAATGCAGCATAACAAAAAACTGATGATGCAACTCAGCACTGGAAGTCTGCCGGGTCTTGGATTTCTGCATGTTGAGTGTAGGTCTGTAGTAAGAGTTTGGAGGGTTGATTCTTTTGAGACATCAGTGCTTTTGTGTGCTCTTACTGTCTTATTTACTGTAAATAATTTTTATAGTTGCTTGGTTTGCTTTGATTGGCTTTCTGCCTCCAGCTTGTGCTTACTTTCCCCTAGCCATGGGCCCTCCTCTCACCTGCCATCCTCAAACCATCCGACTTTCTTGCCAGTGCTTGTCACCTGACACTCCCTCCCACCTGGACACCTGTTTCCACTTTACTCATCAGCCCTGCAGCTGCTTGGCCTTCCCCACACTCCTCCTCACCTGTAGCTCATTCCCTCACCAGTCACTCACTACATATACTGGTTCCTTTGTTTTCAGATCATCATGGTTGCAATGTGGTTTTCTGTTTGTCTGTCTGGCAGCTGCATAAACTGGCCTTTTGCTGCTTTTCTATCAACATGAGTCTATCTATACTCTCACTTCTGTCATAAACTGCTGAAATAATCCTGCTGCCTTGACAGTTTGCATTTGGCTTCTTCCCTTGTTGCCACTCTCCTTAACCCCAGTGTCACTCTAAGCTTTACACTTTAACATAGCAGCGTTCTTATACTTCTGAATTGTCAAATAAGGCAGCTTGTTCTATGATCCTACACTTCTAACTATGGCTACATGCACAGAACATGCAAGTGTATCCAAAATCTGTTTATTTTTTATCTTATTTATTTTTACTCTTCTGTGACACAGATCTGATTTTAAAAGTAGTGTGGGAACAGAAAAAATACATTTTTTCCAATCAAATCTGGGCCAGTTTCATATGTGATCCTAAATCTAACACATATCCAATCACTGGCCATGTGACAGCAGCGAGCACAGTCATATCTGAAATAGTGTGTGCTTTTCCCGTACACCCATGGTTTTTCAACGTCATACATCAATGTGCAGGCACAGATCACTCATCTGTGGTGGGCTGCCATGGTTGCCAGCCAGAACCAACTGCCAGACACTTTCTGATGGGGACAGCTTGCCTACAGGCTGGGATAGCCTTGTCGTGAGACGCTGACAGACATATTGGAATGCAGCCTTGAACATTCTAAAGTTTTGGAAAAACCCTCCATATTGTGCATATTTGTTTATTTGTTGAAACTTTATGTTTTTAATTTTTGATTTTAAGCTGTGACAATGCTGTGGTTAATAGGCGATTAGGTATCGACACAAAAACTAGTTAGAGTGAAGAAAACGTGTTTGGGCAAAAAATACCTGGACATGGACAACTATTGTCAAAAAACACCCACTATTGTCTCTACGAACAGGGCTAGACATGTTTCGTATTATTGTAAAAAAATAGATAATTAGTCCCAAACTATGATAATAAAAAATTGTCACTTAAATTGCTATAAACAGAAATGAACATGTCCCAAACTATCATTATAAAACACCCACTTTTGTTGCTTCAAAGTGGCTAGAACTGTCAACTGTGTACATGTCAAAAAAACAGTGTACATGTCTCAAACTATAGTTCTAAAACATCCATTTTTTTTGGTACAAACACAACTGGACATGACTGGCTGTCCTGAACAATTGTTAAAAAAATACCCACTTTTGTCACTACAAACCATCTCACCAAGGTGGCATGCCATCGGCCATCCCTTCCTCCTCCTGGTGAGAAACTCAGCTCATATAGGGCCTGTAATCTGAACTATGTATAAAATATACAAATAGAACATATCCCTGGTTTGCAGAAATGTACAATGCCAACATTATACTCTGTCCACTGGCCTGGACATTGACATGGATCATCAGCCAATGGGGATTCTGACTGTTTCATCCTTCCTTCACTCACCTTTGTTATCTGTCTGCAAATCATCAAGATAGAAATCCGTCTGCCGGTTGCCCAGGACGAAGGCCAGGAAGGAGAGGATGAGGGCGTCCAGGATGCCCATGATGGCCAGCATATAGGCCCAGCGAACAGAGCAGTCGCCCAGGGAGTATTTCCCTGTCTGCTCCCCGCACATGTCCCGGATCACCTCGGCGTCCCATCCGTCGGGGAAGATCATGCAACCCAGCACCAGGCACACTCCTGCAGGAGGTCACAGAGGGGGACAGAGCAGTGTTGAAGTGAGAACTAGGATTGGGAATGGGATATTTTGAGTATGAAGACAAAGACTGAGGTCAAATAATCTCCTTTCTAAGCCACTTCTCAATGGAAAATGTCATGAGGTTGAGGAAAGATATAATGAAGAATTCATGGCCTCAGGAAAAGAAAACCACAGTTCTTTGACAAACCAACTGCTCTTACAATAGGCTCCTTAATTATGATATGGTGGATGTTTTTGACTAAGTGATGCTACAATGTTCCAAAGATTGACTAAGACTACTAAAAGCACATATTAGTTCTATTGATTCTTATAAACCAGCACTGATTCGAATGTCTGTCCATGTGTTTTTGAGCAAGCTCTCACATGTAATTTTTTTGCTTATAGCTACTCTTTAATTGCTATGTTGTGCACTCCCAGGACTGCACTCATACTGTATTCATATATGTTTGTGTTTATGCGCAATTTTAACCTTTCCTTCACTATTGTCAGTCATAAACGCAGGCTAATCCCAGGAATAACCACACCATAAGACCATATAGGCCATCAATTAAGATAACTGGGCTATTTATCTATTTACCTTCTTTTTTTAAACTTATTTTTATTTATTTATTTATTTTTAAAATGCATTAATTAATTATTTTTTTTGCTAAATGTCAAGAAATTTCGTGTTACTCCTTTCTTGTTTTGAAAAGATCTAAAGCCAATTTGCTCAGGTTAAATCTCTCCTTTTACAAATATTGGCAACAGTTTCATGATATTTCTTCATGAAATATGTCATATTTCCTCGATTATTCAAATTAATCTTCTCCTAGCAAGCAACCACAATCACAGCTTCTGTGTCAACTGATAATGATGTAAGCATGATATCAGGTTTATGATACTCAAGATCATTTTCACAGATGAACTCCACTCTAACTTTAAAGTTAGTGAGTGGGGTATTTAGTGACATATTTTATAGCATGGAACAAAATGTGAAAGACCTTATTTTAGGCATTGACCCCCACAAAAAAAAAAAAAATCGGGGTGCTGAAATGGTAACTCATTTCCAGGTTTTAGGGACTCAATACTGGGGCAGTATGTTGGTAAGGGGAAATATGTGTGTGGATTCCGACGCCTCTCCAGGTGCACAGAGGTTAACAGTGAGACGGCAGAAAGATGGAATACATGCACCGTATAGATTATTCACCTGGAGACAATCAAGTATGCGACAGAATTTAAAATATACAGATCACACCAGAACCTGCACACTCACAAACACAACAGAGCGCACACATATCCACAGGCACGTACTGCACAGTACAAAGCCCTCTGGGGAAATGCATACATGCAATTTTAACGCTACAACAAAAATGGTAATCTATACTTTACACCTCAGCTCATTCATCAAAGTGAGCATCACTGGGGAGCTGATTGTGCCATATTCCTCGCTCACCAGCACTCTTTAAATAGCAGCCGGCCTGTGCCTACAGGGGCTGTAAGCAAAGCAGTGGGCTCTACTGGGAAATGGGGAACATACATGGCGGACGTCACACTGGATCTTCATTCCAGACCAGACATGTCTTTTCCACGGGCAACATCGCTTGTGATACACATGAAAAGTTGGATGGATTTGGCTGAATTTGTGATTATTAAGCTTTAGCCTGTCTGGAACCCCATTGGTGAGCAATTGTGAATATTTCAAGTGACGTGTTTGCCATGTGTGTACAGAAGGATGTCGGGCAGCATTCAAACACAGTAGCTGTTGTGTGGAATGAGGCATACAGTAACACAGAGATATCACTGACTGAAATGTAAAGTTGAGGATTACAGCATTGCGCTGGAGATGTTTGTTAGTTAGCTCGTTCAGCATGTCAGGGTGCATCACACAAATGCTGGGAAGTCATTGGTCTGGACCTCTAAATATACTGAACTAAAGTTTTTTAGCCTATCCAGTATTAGTATGTGCCACCGGGCCCAGAAATACATTTTCCCATTGACTTACGTTGGGAAAGAGATGTCTGTAAATCAGTGGATAAGAAATAGTGCGGAAATAGAGCTTTTTGTTGTTGTTGTTGTTTTTTTTTTTGCTTCATGTGCCACCAAGCAACTTCCAATGGAATAAATGGGGCCCCACTACTGGTGCTGTATCTAGGTCTCTTAATACATCCATGACCGAATCCCATGTTAAAAAACCCAACTTAACAGCAGAAATAAACTTGTTTACAGCCTGGTAGAAAACACGGTTTTGGTATGTATAGATAATTTCAACATTCAGGACAACTGCACAGAGTGGGGCCCCTTCAGTGACAGGCAGTCTGGCAATAGTGTTCCCTGACTCAGATCCACCCTTCGCTCCTACAAAGCAAATAAGTAAAGTAAATAAACATGCTATTTTAATTTCATCTGGACTTAAAAACATGAATGAATTTCAACAAAGTGCAGAACGGCAATAAAATGTTGTGCTTGTGGGGTCTTAACGTGATAGATCTGAGTACATTACAGTGAAGTCCATTAGTCATGTGGTTGAACCCTGTCACATTAGTGATTCCCTCTGAAGACCCCGTGCTTCACCCACTAGCCATCCATCAAGAGAAAACGGTGGGTGGTGAACTCATGGCAACAGATGAGGGAGGATATCGGATTAGTCACCACCTCTCTGTCTAAAAGCAGAACGCCATGCGAATATGAGGAGTCTTATTTCAGGCTGAGACGTACACGGTTTGAAAATGTGACTGCTCCTCTGACAAAATGATTGCGGGCGTAATGAGAGAATGTAATGAGAAAGAGTATAATGACGATAATACAGTAAGTAATGAGAGAATAGACGAGCAATGGAAGCAATCATCGTGGGAAATCATCATGTTATTGGCTCCTTTTATGACCTTTATACAAGATATTAACATAGATGAGAGATGATAAAATCATTAAGTGACTAATGAGCATCAGGTAACATGTTTTATGGATTTTTGATGAATGTCCCCCCATCTGGCATGAAACTCATCCAGAGTTATTGAGTGTAGGCTTTTTTTTTTTTTTTGGAATGTGGATGCGAAAGGATCCTGATGGGCAAAATACTTTAGCCTCATGGCAGTCCAATAATTTTCCTTTGAAGTAAATGTTATTAACTGTTGTTTGTTTTTTATAATGGTACAGTATATGTTGTGGAGCAGGCACCAATTTTGTTTACCGACCTACAGCGTAAAAGGAATACAGTGCTTTTGCTTTTGAGTGATTGAAAACACATTTTCCGAATGAAATCATACTATGGCATGACGTTTAATATTACTATGTGGTGTCATGTCGTGATGAAAATACTGAGATTTCATTTTCACTACTCCTGCTATTGATTTGGTCAGGAACTACAAAACTGTACTAATTGCTAAAGCTTGGAACAGGGTGACATCAGACATTCAGAGAGGTTGTAAATAAATCTGCAGGTTGGTCAAATTTTGATGGCAATCAAGAAAGTCAAGAAATCAAAACCCACAACAGTCCACAACAGTGGAGTTTGTTTGGACAGTAAGCCTCCACTCCCAGCTACCCTAAGTGCACTTTCTCACTTTCTTGCGACAGCTGTTGCTTGCATTTTTTATTTAAAATGCTAGCGCCTGGTGGATCTCATACTACCACTTAAGGTTGCCTCAATGTGTCAGTATTTGACGCCGAGGGCCACTGACCAAGATTTGGCATGTGACAAATTTAAAGTAAGAGTGGGTTGACTGAATGACTCCAGTCAGAGAAGAATCTGAGAAGAATTAGTCATTCAACAAGTCATTCATTCATATACATAGGCCCAATAATTTAGCTTTTATACATATGTAGCATATTGTAGAGAACCCCTTTCTTGACTGCAGGGCAGTATAACAGTAATGACCGTGTGACATGATCTCGCTGTGGCCTCTACTCTTTCTGCCCTTCTTCTCCATCCTCAACTCAAGCGTTTAAGTGGGCACCAATGGGCTAAAAATAACCCCCACCTTCCCACAACCCAAGAAAAGCCCTTTGAAGTTGTTGGGGTTTTTCCTCTTCCTTCCCTCCCCTCCGCTCTCTCAAGACACTGCATTCTGAACTTGGAGGGGAGGAACTTCAAAGGCGGCGAGAGGAGGGATCGAACAGAGAGGGAGGATGGGAGGCAGCAGAGAGGCAAGGAGAGAGCTGGAGAATGAAAGGGAAAAACGAGTCCTATGAAGAAGGAGAGAGAAAGCAAGATGGCTACTGCTGCTCCACTCCATTATGTCAATTTTCTCATCTCAGTTCATCACTCCATGTCGTTCCTTTTCATGGCTGCGTTCACAGCCCGTCAGCCGCTAGAAACAAGGCATCAAAGCAGATCAAATTAATGAAAACATTTGGAAATAAGCTGCCAGGACACGTTTGTGATCCAACTAGGTAAAATGACTGTGAAACAATTTATTTATAGTGCCCTAAAGTTATTCATAGACATATTACATAATAATTTTGTCAGACTTTCTTATCTACACGTCCACACGGATCTTATTCTTCATTCAAGACAAACAGCCAAAAATGATTATATAAGAGCTCTAAAAATACCATCTGTGTGCTATATATAAGTGTGAAGTAGTTTTGATGGGAGCAGATCCAGGCCCCACAGTATTCCTCCTGAGCAGCTCGACTTGGCACGACCATGACGTCATCTGACACTGTGTCATGTGCTATGACTAAGTTACTTTATGGTACCAGTCCGTGGTTCACTCCGTGCACCACAGTGGGAATATAAACACACCATCACACATAGACACACATTCATACATGGTAGTTGCCATTCAATTTGGAATTTAAATGTATTCAAACCAGATTAAATCTACTGTACTTTTGACCATAAATCTCCCAGTGGATGCAACCTGTTCTTATTCCGAAGACATCAAATACTGCTGCTTTTGCAGTGCTTTCAGTGTAAGATCCCACTGCCAAAAGCCAACTTTTGATACACATGATACACCACTCCACGGAAACAATGTAGTATAAGGAGCACAAAGGTCCCTGTAGGGCGGGTGGGAGGGGTAGTTGATGGACTGAACAAACCCTGGACTTTCACATGAGAGTCTGGTGTTTGCTTCCTGTCTAAATACATTTTTTTTCTTTCTACACCTTACCATGTGCCCTTGCTACCTAATCCTTACCATCCATGCCATCATGCATTTTTAACATCTTGGCGATGGTTACCAAAGTGGAAAGACTGTCAAGTGAAGAGTGAAAGTCTGCATGAAGAAAAAAGGCTGTGGGGGTGGAGGGGTCGAACAAACACTTCATAAACCTAATCTTGTAATTTTACTTGTCTACACCTAACCTACATAACTATGCTTGCCTAAACCTAACCTGTTTGCTGGAAAGTTAGATCATATGTGTGTATATATATATATATGGCCACCAACAAGGCACCATTGGCCAGCAGTTTCAAGTCCAACACAGACCAGCAGAGTGGAAAGGTGTGAACATGACTTCATTAAGAGATCGCCATGTCCGGTCTATAATGTAATAAAGCTGTCTGAGGTCTGCCCTTCCTTCTGCTACTGTGTCTAGACCTTGGCCTGCTGTCCTCCATCTATCTAATGGACGGCCTCCTTGCTGATATACAGAGCTTTTATTGGAGTTGGGATCAAGCCTGTTGTGTGTGAGTGTGTGTGTGAGTGTGTGTTTTGCTGAGGGGGCACTTTACAAGATGTTGCTGCCACCAGGGTTCACTGGCCCACTTGGCAAGGAGCTTTCACTCTTTTTTTCCCCCCTCTTTCATTCTGTCTCTACAGTCTGTCACTCTAACACTACCTAAACAATCTCTATGCTTTTTTGGTGTTTTTAAAAAAACATTTGTCATTTATTGATTGTAGTTGGGGAATGTAAGGCTTTTTTTAAACCTATGCTAAACTTCTGAACCTACCTAACATGTTAAAAGTGATACCTTTACCAAAATTCTTTGTGGGAAAACCCAACCTTCCGTTCTCCCCTTTATCTTTTCCTCGCTCATCCCCGTGTCCTTCAGTGGCTGAGGAGGAAGTTTCTGGCTTGAGTCCCAAATCTGGAAGGTGGATTGGCAGGCACACAGAACCTGAACATATTCATATAATGTGTCATCTCACAAGTTCAAGCATAATTTTCATTGAGCCACATGAAGCAGCTTTGTGATATATTGAAGGATCAGTGAGCGCTCCCCTCTGGCAATTTATCTAATTCATAATTAGAGGAGGAGTGTCTCTATGATCCAGCACTGATGCTGAAACCACATATTGCTAAATCTTAACACCATACCACAGATGCCATCCAGTGGCATATAATAACAACAAGACTGGTTCTGTCCGCCCTAACATCAATTGATGCTGTCCACCAAAACAAAAATAAATCTACAACATCTCATTCCAGAAACAATGTCCAGGTTTCCCTGGATAATCAAACCAGTCACCAGAATAAATGTTGGCATTGTATGTTTCTGCAAACCACAAATATGTTATCACGCAGTCACTACTTAGTTTTTTTATGTTTCAATAAAGCTGTGGTTAACACGTGGTTAGATTTAGGCATAGAAAACATCTGGTTTGTTTTGGTGTAAAAAAACTGTTTTGGTGGCACAATCTGAACTGAAAATGTAGCAATGTCTCTGTAAAAAGAACAACTTCTTCATTGCACTATCACAGCAAAAACAGCAATATCTTGGTAAAAAACAAAAACAGCACTTTTTATGGCACAGCAAAGGGGTAATTGGCAAAAAAAATGCTGGAAATGCTGTGCCATCTCTGTAAAGAAAGAAAAAAAAAAGAAAAAGAAAAAAAGAAGCTAATCCTGGCACTATCCCTGGGGAAAACAGAGCAACGGGTCACTAAAATCCATGCATGTGTGGTCGCTATACAGTAGCTGGAAATGCAGTGATATCTCTTTACAAAAGCAACCACTTTTGGTGGCACTTTCCCAACTGGAAACATAGTGATGTCTCATTAAAAAATAACTGCTTTTTGTGGCACTATCTCTTGTGGAAAATGAGCAATGGTTCATTCATAAAAACATATTTGGAGGCTAAAAAGCAGGGACAATACCTCTGTAAAAAACATCACTTTTTTGGCACTATTCAGGCTAAATGTAGCATTTACTAAGTTGAAAAAAAAAATGGCACTATACCCAGTGGAAACAGAGTGACAGTTGACTAATGAAAAAACATATTTTGAGGCTAAAAAAGCTGCTGGAAATGCACAATATTGCTCTAAAAACTGCTCTTTGTGGCACTATACCTTGTGCAAACACAGCAATGATTTACTAAGAAAAACACCCATGTTTGGTGGCTAAAAAGCAGCTTGAGATGTAGAGATGATTCTAGACACAAGTGGTTTTGTTGTTTCTCTGTCTTGAATCGTGGTCTGTAGTTGGTTAGCTGCTTGGTAGACGTCTCGCCTACTTCACACCATCCACTATTCCTTCGTCCTCCTGCTGAAAAAGTCAGCTTATACACTATGTCACAAGAAACATCAATATAATACGTATCAAGCATAATGTATCCATGGCTTGCAGAAATGTACCATGCCAACATTTTCTCATGACTGTGCTGGAATAATCTACAGCATGTAAAGATGAGTTCCAACAAAATGTCACAGTGCGGCGGATTATCTATTGTTATGGAGTCTTAAAATTGTGACAATTAAGTCCAAAAACCAACTGGAAAAAAAAAAAAAATTAGTGGGTTACCAGATAACTTTAGCAAACACGAGAACATACTGGCAGGTTCGATTCACACAGAAGCAATCTGCCTACCATATCAACAGCTATTTCATTGAATTACTTCATTGAAAAAAATGCATTCAAATGCTCCTGGTCAACTGAACAAAAGAAAGGAACCACTGCATTGATGGCTCTGCACAGTACATACATGAGTGAAAACACCCTGATCATAATGTGATCAGGATGAAACACTCGGCTGCAAATCATCACAGTCATCTTCAAAAGAATACAGTTTGTTAAACAGCCTGAAAAGCCTCATATGAAGCCAGATACACTGAAAGAGAATGAACAATATATCCTTTTGAAATTGAGGTATATGTGATTCAGTAAAGATAGCATATTAATGAGGAGCACGGATGATGCATAGCAGAGAAATTTCAGTTTTTTTCTCCTCATACTTATACATCTTATCAACATGCTTTAGGGGCTTTCTCCCTCTTTCTTTCTTTCCCTTACACACACACACACACACACACACAGAGACACACAGTGACAATGCTGAGAAGGGTCAAAGGAATCTATTATTCAGCTGTCAGGATATTTTTAGAAACACCCCGGTGACTTTGGAATTATTTATTAAGCGCCTGATAATTAAAACATGTACGTTTGGTTGGGAAAAGCCGGCCAGAAATCACAGAGAGAGAGAGAGGGAGAAAAAGAGAGAGAGAGAGGCAGGGATATCCCTCAGGGAACCTCTTCTTTCTCTCTCTCTCTCTCTCTCTCTATCTGTAGTTCTATATTTAACTCGACCAATGCAGCATCTATTTAGCTCCTGCTGGAAACACATGCATGTGGGCGCATTAATCTACATACTGCACGACCACACATATGAAGCTGTACGCATGGACAAACAGAAAAAGCACACGCATTTACTAGTACAGAAAAAAAACCAACAAACACACTACACTGGCTTTGGAGAGGAGAGAGAAAACACTCTCATTAATAATTCAGCTCTCACACCATCAGATACACATTTACCCGCTGTCTTACATGCTCACGTGAACAGACGCATGTGTGGCCACGCAGACACATGCGCTAATACACACACACACACACCCATAGGAGCAAAGGCATACCGTCAGCATTCACAAACTCATTCACTCACTGTGTTTCACTCACTGTCATTCTGTCTCTCTCGCACATGCTCTCTTTCAATGGCTCTGCTGCTTCCCTGTTGCAGTAAGAAATACTGTATGCTTCATATTGCTTGTAAGAGCAAAATGCGACATGGCGTGAGAGAGCAGCAAAGAGACAACATGGGTTATTTCTCAAACACTACCTATTGCGTTCAAAATATCATACTGATATGCTATGTACGATACGGTAAGATAAGATATGATAAGATACGATGCGATGCGATGCGATGCGATGCGATACGATGCGATACGATACGATATACTTTATTGTCCATGCAGGGAAATTTATCTTGGACTCAGTATGCTAAAACAGTGCAATTCCAAAGTCATCAATTTTGCTGCTTTGTCAGTAATTTTGTTGTCAGACCACCACCGCCACCTATCATGGCGGTATTGTTGGCCTCCTGGTGGCATCAGTTTGTAATGTGGTTAGATTATGATACGCCATGTCAGTGTCAGTTCATAACCCTGGCCGAATGGAACCTGTCATGGGGGTATAATATCGGCGTCAGCTTGAAATGCTGGACGTGATGACGTTATATAAGGAGCTGGAAATACCAAATAAGGCCAGGTGGGACCTGTGGTGGATGACAACACCTATTTCTTTGTCGACTGTAATTTTGAAGCCTCAAATCTGACTTTTCAACCATTGCCATGTTGTTTTTTGAGAGCCAGAAGTGAGCAAATTTTGGCAAACTGAGAAGCCGAAGGCACTATCTGCAGCCAGCCTGTCAATCAAAGTGGCCCGCCCTTAGTTATATGTAACTTTAAGACTTAATGAAATGTAAACCAGTGACTTATATAAAAATTGTACCCCCGAGCCCCAAGTAAGCTATAGAGACTCAAACATTCATTCTCTTTTGCTTTGTTTTTTCAATCTACCAGACTTTAAACAAATTTCTGTTTTAAAGATGGGCATTTTAACATAAGCTCCCATGGAGATTGACTAACATCTGGAGTCAGTCTCAAGTGGTTATCAATTAAGTGCAGTTTTTTGACACTTCTGTGTTGGCTTCATTTTTTTAGCTCTGGAGGATGCTTCTTGGTTTGAAAAGATACATACTATTGTTAATTTATGCGAAAGTTTGCTGAACATATCATGTACATATTAATAATGTAATGCATAGTGTACAATTTCAGATGCGATGTATGTTTTATTCTTTTCAAAACAAAGAGGAAGTTTAAATGGGTTGTTTCGGAATATAGTGACATCCAATTTTGTCTTTTGGTTTGCAAACTAAACACAAAAACTGTGGACAAGAAGGCAGCCATGCAGTTTTAGGATATTTATGGACAATATAATACACTTGTCCAGTATCCATAGGAATTGTGATTATATTAGACCATTCCATAATTCATGATATTTGTTAAATACCAAAATTCTGTGTCAATGCAGGAAAAAGTGTGCCGTGTCACAACCTGACTCAAAGGCTGCAAAAAAGCAGAGAGAAAACTTGAGCTGTCTGCTACAAAAAGTCATTTATCGACTACAAACACAAGCCAGTGTGTAGAAATCAGTAACGTAATGTATAAATGTATAGCAGTGAATGTGGATAACAAAACACAAAAGAAAAGAAACCAGAAGCTGTCATAGTGCCCAGAGAGAGAGACAGACTTCAGAATGAGAGAGGTGCTTGCAGAGCAGAGCACACTGGGCCCAGGTGCAGCTCATAGAGCTAACAAGCTTCCATGCAGCACCTGCAAAACACAACTGCAACTGCACTCCTAGGAGCAGGAGGTGCTCACACCTTTAGGGCAAAACCAAGCTGAAAATCAGCCGTTGTTTGGCCCTAGTTTTGACTGTGTGTCACGCACTGTTTGCACTAGTCAGCCCTTCTTGGATTGGGGCATTTCAGCCAATTTAGCATGTTGTAGTGGAGTTGGAGATAATAAAGCCTGTTGGTGAAATGAAATCACTCAGATTGGCAGTTCAGCTCAGTGCACAAGAGGAGAAATGTGAAGGAGGAAAGCAAACAAATGGCCAAAGGCGGAACAAATGTATTATGAGGTAAGATATTTTTTAAAACTATTGAGCTTTTTAGCAAAAACAGTTTGTAATTGTGTCATTGTTTGCTAGTACAGGTTTTCCCAACTGGTCCAGCCATGGGGTTCCAGATTTTTCCTTAGTCAATAGTTAAAGGCCACACGTAAGATAAACAATCGTATATTCAATTTTATTTCACAAAATGTAAACAACATGTTAGCTTAGAATACAATGGAATCAATCATATTGAAAGAGTAATCGCAAACGGCACTTCAAAATAAAAAGCTTTTGTAGTAGAAATCCTAATATAAAATGAACACAACTCTGTCTATCCGTCTGTCAGTGTGCCTCCATTTTTCTCCTGACAAAGCCGTTTGTCTCATTCACCCACTGCCTGTGTCCATTTTATATGAAAATATTTCATAAATAACTTGCTTCTTCTTCTCTCCATGAAGTCAAAGAGTGAAAATATGGACAGCGCCACTTTGCCAATGCAACACGCATTGTGGTCACAGATGGAATTGCACCTTGAATGAATGAATGATTTTTTTAGCCTGTTTATTTGCATTTTTGTCTGTTTCTGATACAGTAAATCAAACCAAATTGAGACCATAGTGACTGGAGTGAAACATAGGGCTGGCATCTCAAGCTGCTATATTAGGTCAAAATCGCATGTCATTTGGTGTGCACATGCTATCTAAGCACCTCCGGAGCACCTACATTTATAGGCCCTCTTACAATGCACAACTTACAGTCATTTCTCCAAAAGAAGACAAGAGTCCAGGGTGCAACAGAAATAAGATGTAAGCAAATTCCAGGTTCTGAACCCCTGGAGACAGAGCTGCTCTGGTGGCATTTAAACTACATATTCTATCAAGCGAAGTGGCATATAGATGTGAAAATTAGCGCTAATGTGCTCAGAATATGACGTGTGGGTTTTTTTCTTCACCAGAGATGTGCTCTACTCTCTGGTCTATGTCAATCCTGAAGAATGTGTGGATTTGAGAGGACACAGAAATGGTGAGTAATGGTAAATAATCATTAAGTAATGATGCATTTCTAGTAATAGCTCCAAATATTATGTACATAATACTCAAGGGAACAGAAAAATAGTAAGCAATATGCATATATTAGGACATTATAAGTCATAAATATTTGTATGTGTCATTTAACAGGTGATTCAGAGTTAATCACAGACATGAAGTGTCACTATGCTGCTGATTCTGCAAAATACTGTTATGCTTCCTCTGTGTTTTTTTGTGCTCTTAGCGTCTATGTGGTTTGTTATTCTCTGAGCTTCTCTGTGGTCTGTTGTGCTCTTAGCTTTTCTGTGATTTGTTATGCTCTGAGCTTCTCTGTCGTTTATTGTTGTAAGTCTCCACTCATAATTATTAGTGTGTGTGTATCCTACTGGCTACCTTCTCAATGCCGTTCTGCACTTTGCGGAATGCGCTGCAGCAGGAGCGTATAGTGTCACCTGCCGGTTTCCCCCCAGTTAACACCATTAGCTCTGTCAGCACTGTTGGTGTTGTTTAGTGCTGTTTCTGGATTTAACACTGCTTTCCATAGTTCATTTAGTAGCTTGTGATTTCGCTTGCATTCATTGGGGGCTATTCGGTAGTGAATTCCTAATATTTTTTTCATGTGACATCAGGATAATAAAATGATAAATGATGAGAAAACAGGGAAGCGACATGTCTTCAGAAGCCAAATCTGACCAGAGTTGGCAGAATATTTGCAAAACACTCACATCAGGATCACCACACCTGGCCTGGTGTTACAGGCCTTTACTAAAAGTTTATTGCCAAGAAACAAGTAGCCATGCAGGACAATAAGCTACACAGTAATCTGCCAAATGACAACAGTAAACAAGATCTTACTTTGTTAAACCAGCAACAAAAAACTACCATTCTCATTGTCAACAATTATGAATAAAATCAGTTTATCCCCGACCCTAAGATTAACACCATAGTTTGCATCTACAAATCCACCACACTAAACTAGTTTTTCTGTTCTCTGTCACTATCACAAACACAGAAACACACACACACAAGCTCTATGCGTCAGTGATCCTCTGTTCAACTTAAAGATAATACATTTTTGTTTTTCCAAAAAACAATTTAATACAACTTTGTGCCCAGTTGTAGATATGCTGTTTCATACTTGCAAACATGCCAGTTAAAAAAATGAGGACACAGGTGAAATACGTTTATCCATTTTATGCCTGACTTTTTTGTTTTGTAAATTACGCTTAAGTTTACTAAAACATAAAGGCAGGCAGAAAACACTAACGTAACACCACAATGCCACTAGAATAGATTGGTAACAGCCAACCAAATTGCATAACAGGCTATTAGTGACAGGTTTATAGCATTGACTGTAAAAAAAAAATAATGGATGTAGCTTTCATGATGATGTCACTGGTTTGTGCCATTGGTTTGCAGACTGCTATTTTGAAGCCTTGACTTTGGCATTTTGGCAGATGCCATCTTGTTTTTTTGGAGCCAGAAGTGACCATATCTTGGGGAGAGGCTGGCACTTTAGAGGAGCGAGGGGTGGATCTTACTGAGAAGCCGAGGACACTATCGGCAGACAGTCTGTCACTCAAATGGCCTAAGCTTAATTATGAATGACTTTAAACCTTAATGAAATATAAATGGGTGAACTATATAACAATTCACCCCCATACCGTTTTTGTAACAGGCTGCAAACATGTTTGTTTCTGCTGTAAAGTTGGGTATTTTAACATGGAGGTCTATGTAGATCTCTGTCTTGGAGCCAGCCATAAGTGGCCGTTTAAAGAACTGCAGTTTTTAGCACTTCCGTGTTGGCTTCATCTTTCAGCCTGAGCGGTTGCTGCTTGGTTAAGACCTGCCTTTAAGGTGCAATAATCAAAATTTTTTTAACAATATATTAACAATTAGTTTAATCACTATTTTGGCTATAATAAGTTGGCTATATAAGTGTTGCTCAAAAAGAGAAATATGTTACCCACAGTATACACCTTCATAGATCTGTAAGCTCTATGGAGCCGTTTATTTTGGTTTTGTGACGCATTATTCTGCTTTTTTCAACCCTGTTTGGCTCTGATAAACCCACTTTAGACTACATGCCCAGCACTAAAGGACAAGGTTAGCAGCTGGTGAACATAACAGATCATTTAGAAGCTAGAGAGTCATTTATTTCCCTCAGGGGTTGGTAGAGACCAAAAACAGGACTAAAAGAAGTTTAATATTGGATAAATATTGGACTTGCCAGGTGTCAGAAGATACAATTCCAAATTAATTCTAATGTTTCTCTGTGTATGCTATGTAATTAGGCAGCTGTTTGGCGACATGTTAACCACAACAACTTCCACCCCGAAGAACCCCCCCACCCCTAAAAATAAATTATAGTAGCTGTAATAATATGATATCAAACATACTGTTACATACTTTTAGCATTAGGTGGTTTTCATTCATGCTTTCTATTCCTGTCCCACTATTCCATCATTTTCCTTTCTTGCTATTACACACACACACACGCGTGGAGAGAGACCGAACAGTCACTGACAGGTCGTTTCTCCCAGGACAGCTCCTCCCCTGTGACACGGCCCATGTCCTGCTTAGTTCTATTTAATATTGCAACAGACAGGGAAAGACGTAAAGGGGCGATGGAGGCATGAGCTGATGGAGGACAAAGAGAGTCATCAGGCTGCAATGGCTTGTGGGCTACTGAGCTTTCCTTTAGTACCTCATTTCTGCTGAAAGGAGGGAAGAAAATGATATGAACTGGGGACCAAATGGACAGAAAAAAAGAGGAGACATAAAGAAACAAGGTAGACCTCTCAGTGTCTGTGGGAAGGTAGAAATTAATTTTCTTGCACTAAATTCATCTTTGTTCAAAGAAATGCGAGTTAAAACTAAAGCTCTAGCAGTTTTCCCAGGAGCCTTTCCTTCTGAATTAATCTAAATCCAGGCAAAGGTGTGAGCAGCAAAGCTCATCACAGACCTTGGGTGCTTTTGGGAAATCTGTCCCTCCTCTTGTTCTGTTCGTGTGTGGAAAAATGCTGCTTAGTGTAGATTCTAAGTGTAAAATGAGCCCATTAGTCACTTTACCATTGAGGTGGCACACAACTCAGGGATGATGGGAAGTCACCAAGCAGGCAGCCACTTAGAGCCACATTTGGTTTGCTCCTTACTTCATTATTGCCTACTACTAAATAAATATGTATTATTTCTTTGTCCACCTTGAACCCTAATCTGTTGAATATTTCAGTGGTAGCTATTGATGCTGATTCATCCCTGTTGCTGTGGGGCCTGTAAACCAAAGGAAGTTCAACTGAGTCTGCCACTTTTTAAGTTACCTGCTTCACTGAGCCAACATGGCTAATCCTGGCTAGCTGGTGTCCTCAAGTTGATATTAATAAGGATCAAACATTGAATGAATTATTAAAAGAAGCATTATCTGGATCATGAGTGGAGGACTTAAAGAGACAGTTCACCCAAAAATTAACACACATTGGTCCTTTCACCTGTAGTGCTATTTATCCTTCTAGATTGTTTTGTTGGGAGTTACAAAGTGTTGGTGATATCTGCTGTACAGATGTCTGCCTTCCTTTGATTATAATGGAACTAGATGGAACTTAGTTTGTGGTTCCATAAGCACAAAAATGAATAAATATATAATAAAAAGATGCCAAAAATAAAAACTGAAAAACTCAACAGCAATGTCTCTCTCCAGAAATTATTACCCAGTTACTCAAGATAATCCACAGACCTTGTTGTGAGCAGTTTCATGTAGGAACATTTTTATTTTCTATTGAAATACACTCAGCAACTGCTTCCCCGCATGGAAGGAGGAGTGCATCTACTGCTAGCTCACCTTGCATCACTAAGCTAGCTAATGTTACAACTCAGACGAGTAGGATGCCATAATTGATGCTTACATTTTGAACTACAATATATTCTAAATTCCAATTTGTCACATATCGCAGCAAGTTCACTGGACTTTTGACAGCTATACATAATATGCTAGGTATGCTGGGTACATCTGTTGTTGAAGTTCTGGCACTCCGTGCCATTTTACGCCGGTTACCTCATTTCAAAATATACTTCTGATTTCACAGGAAATGTACAGTGTTTGCTTGTTAGATGCATAGTCTTTTTCAAAATAAAAAGTAAAATGTGGGTAACAAACCTCATATTTACGTTAATCTCCTTTTGCAACAAACATATGTTGCTAGGTTGCTAGCACACATGGTTAGGTTTACAAATAACATCATGGTTTGGCTTGACATTGATGGGAAAGCAAACGCAGGGCTCCAAGAGGTAAAGGTATGGTGTTTGTTGGACCCATTAATAACTTTTTCTGCCCACCCAGAGGGGATTTTCCAGCTCCTAAAGTTGCATTATTGTCTGGCTACATTTCAAATTTGTGCCGTCCTGTAGAATTATAAAGTGACGCCACCTGGCAGCATATCATACTGCCACAAAAGGATTACTTTTTTCAGTGGTGTCTGTTGTGGAAATCACTGAGCAAGTAGAATGTGAACGCACTGTCAAAGGCCTGAGCAGATGCACCCTTCCTTCTGCTCTGAGATACATTTAGTGGGTGTAGTTCAGTAGAAAGAAAATTGTTCCTATTAAACCACTCACAACAAGGTCTATGGATTACCATGAGTTACCGGGTCGTGATTTCTGAAACGAGACATTGCTTTAGAGTTCTCCAAATGTCTTTTTTTGGTGCTTTTAGCACCACAAGCCAAGTGCCATCTAGGTCCATTTCATTGGAGAGAAGACAGACATCTCTATGGCCAATATCTCCAACACTCAGCAACTCACGCCAATCTAGGTTGATAAAGGGCACAAAAGTGAATGGAATAAAAGAGACAACAGAACTGTTTTCAGATGTTCCTAACTGTATCACTAAAAGGCGGGGAAAGATGAGCTTATCATTTGAATATGGGGATAATGAGGCTCACTTTTAGAGCACTCAAAGTGTTGCTCTAATTTATACACAGGAAAAAAAACAGAAATAGTTGTGTAGCAAATGCTAAAAGAGAACTTGAGAGAGAAGTTCAAACCATGCCCAGTTAGTGAGCCAGCTTTGTGACACCAGAAAACCTGAGTTAAGCCCATAAGTGGATAACCCATAAATCTTGCTGTGTGATAAAGGCCCCTGCTGCAGGGTTTTGCAATCAATTCTTCTTGTATTTCTAACAGCAATGCAGAAGCAGTGCACTATGCGTGTTCTGCTGGTGCTTTAGTTTCTTTTGCAGACTCTGCCTTGGCTTGGGTTTGCTTTGCTGTTGTCCCGCAGCTGTACGGGTCAATATTGCTTCTTTTAAGCCTTTTCGTAAATACAGTCACTATTTATTGCCAAGAGTTATGAGTGGCATCTTAGGGTCCTTTTCGAGTGCATTAACCTTATTGGCCAACATTGGCCCATTTTCAGCATGTAGAAGCCAAGACACACTGTCACTCTGCTCTGCCAAGAGGTCTGCATCCCAGTGTTTGGCATTGGTTCCATTTTTTCCATTCATCTTTTCTCTGACCTTTGTTTAATTAGTAAGTCCCATTAGTTTACCACAGCAATGATTTCTTTGGTGTGGTTGTTGCGGTGTCTCCGTGTTTGGTGGAACTGTTCACGTAGAACTGGACAGGTCTGATAGTAAAACTGTTGTCCTATCTGGATGTTCAGACTTTACTGTACTTTTCAGCTGACATGACACTGAGTGGATAATGACATTTCTTTTCTGTTTTGCCCTTCTTTTGCAATAGCATGCTAGCAGACCATCCTGATCGTGGTCCAAACTGCTCCCTAATTGACACTTTTGGTCTATTTGGCCTAAATCTGGTCCACCAGTGGTTCAAATTGGCCCTTACTGTATTTGCTGTGGTATACTCCGTCACTGTGGAATGCCAGGAGACCTGCTGCTGCACCCAGCAGGGCAGAGTGGATGATTAAATGATCATCTCCAAGGTGGCAAGCAGTGTCAGGCTGTCTGCCAACCAAGTCCATTAGACAATTTACCTCCACCACGCATCATACGCATCCCCTGGAAGGACAGGAAAACCTTGTGAAGTTTGACAAACTTGACATGTACTCGCAAATTAGAGGGAACGGATAGAAATTTGCTTTTAGAAAAAATAATTAGTGGTTTACTTTATTACAGTCAGTGCTGAATATATGTGGGATGCCAAGAATATCAAAAATCAACCCTTTGAAACCTGGACAAATTCCCTTGATTTCTTTCAAAAACATGGGAAGAAGGCAATGAGCATCTTGAAAAGAAATGACCCAAAAATGAGCAAGACAGAAACTTACCTGAAAACTTGCACAAAAAAACCCAGGCATATTGATGATCATACCAATTTGCTTGGGGTTCAAAAGATTAAGAGTTAAGGGTTAAGAAAACTAACTTTTTCAAAAAGTTGGTTTGTAAATATATATACTCAGAATTGTAGTGATGTGAATACAGCTTAACTAATATATACCTGGAACGAATTTAAGGGATACAGTTGCTAGATGTGTACCATGTGAGATGGAGTTTCCTCTCTACTTTTTTTGGCGCTTTGACCTCCTCAAGTGCCGTCAATATTGCAGAGAAGGTAGACATCTCTTCTGCCAATATCTCTGAAAACCCTGAACACCAAAACAATCTAGACTGATAAACAGCACCACAAGAAAAGTAAATAATATGTATTTTTGATTTAGGGGTGAACTGTCCCTTTAAGTACAGGATCTGAATATTCCTTCCTCCACTTTTTTTCAAATGTCTTGCTTGATTAATGGTTTGTGGAAGAAGACCTGGGTTCAATTCCTGTTAAGTCATGAAGATTTAGATAAAGAGAGTAAAATCTGTACCTCTGCTATTCTGTCTGATTCGTGCTGATTGTAGAGCAGCGAGCCCTTTCACCACACTCGGCAGAACCGAGGACAGAGTGGGCAGATGAGGATGAGGGAAAGAACAATACAGAAGGAAAAAAAGTGCTGATCTCTCTCTCTCTCTCTCTCTCTCTCTCTCTCTCCCTCTCTCTCTCCCTTTCTCTCTCTCTCTTCCTTTCTCCATTCCTCTCATTCAGTATGCTGACTGTTTCTGTACAGAAAACTGACTCCCACACTATTCTGCCTGGCCTATTTATCACATTGATCAGCTTATAAAGAAGTTGGATATACACAGGAGGCTCACTAGAAATATGCGTATGAGAGAGATCATGATTTTTTTTTTCCCTGATAGATGTGTGCCTCTCTCGCTACACGGAGGTTAAGTCTTGCTGACACGGTCATTTTTACTCACTTGGCCTCATAATATCTAATCACCATTGATTAAACTGTTATTTCAGCCTTTTTCTCAAACAACAATCTTACATTTTGTTGCACACAACACAACCACCAGCACTGAAGATCAGGAGAATTTACAAAAGACAGTAGCCATAAATCAGGCCAAGAGTCATAATGTATCTGTGAGGGCCTCAGAATTATCAGTCAGTATGAGCTTTAGAGTGGTCATCCTTAAGGTATAGAATAAAAAGGTTTAAAATCTGGAAAAGTAAAGCTGAAAAAATAAGTTGATCAAATTGTTGATCATCAATAATGAGAAACTGTTTTCAGAGTTGATTCATCAATTGAGTCATTCTTCAATCCAGAAATGCAACATTTCTCAGATTAAAGCCTCTCAAATGTGAATACTTGCTGGTTTTCTTGGTCCCCTCAATAGTAAACTGAGGATTTGAGGTTCTGGACTTTTGTCAAAGTAAACAAGACAGTTTATGTAGGACAGGCAGCATTAACATGTTAATCACAATGCAATTGAGGTCAGAATTTTTTTTTTTTAAATCACATGCTGTTATTTTGTTCCTTTGATGCACCCTTACTTTTTGGTGTTTCCCTTTATTTGTGGCAGTAGTTTGCAACGAGGGATGGGGTCTCTTTCATGATTCTGTCCTGCCTCTCTAAACTCAGATGTTTTTATGAGTCCATGAGCACAGCGCAGGCAAAAGTCAGCATGACTTATTTTTATCCATTAGCAGTAGTTTGAGTCATGGTGTAGATAACTGATCAGTTGATGCAATCAGAGCTGATCAGATCGATGGATGAGAGGAGAAGCAGCGTGCAGAATGAATGAAGGCAATGCCATGTTTTACTTTCACTGTGCCGGGTGTTCTACTGTGACACCAACGTGCTGGTGACAACAGTATGCTCTGCGCTCTGATTCTGTGGCGAAATGAATAACTGAATGGTATGTATATATATATATAATCTATTTGTTGCAGCAGATTTTTTAATTGTGGTGGCAAGTTCCTAAAACTTGTTGTCAGAACGTTGTTGCTTTTTGACATTTTCCATGTCACAGACATTAAATCAGTTATTTAATGATTTAATGTCAATAATAGTGTAATCTGTAGATTAACAAATAAAAAAAGTTTTAAAAAAACAATACTTGTGAGTGTTACCCCTAGAGGTGTATAACATTTGATGTTGTACTTTTTGAACTGAAATGAAATCTGAACTTGATACATACTTCAGTTATGGTGCTATTAGTTACACACCATTCCCAAAGATGACATAATAAGTGCTCATAAAAATCCCATGTTTCTAATACAACGCCATCTCTAAAAGGGCCTCAGCTCTACCTGCACAAAGTGAACCATCAACGCTACCATTTGTAGATGTTACCTACTCTCCAATCGTCATTACTAAAGCTATTCAGCTGTCCATGAAGGTAGCACAATAATCTACCCACAAGAGCAGGAGACAAAACACCACCATCCCCGAAAACAGTAATCCAATCGACCTGGAATTATCTCTCAAAATAGCGATATGGCCCCATGTACGCTCAGCACTGCAGCGTGTATATATACGATGAGCTGAAATGGATGAATGAATGATATTTGCATTTCATCAGCATAAAGCTATGATCCTGCTCGCTGCTTGCATGCTGCTGTCTTTGGAGATGCAGCGGTGTATCCTCGGAATATCAATGGTAACAGCCAGGGGAGCTCCGGGCCTGTTATATTGCTTTCAGCGCGTGAATAATCGCTCAATGTATTCCTGCTGTCTCAGTCCCGTTGTTGCAGGACTGGAGAATCTGCACAACGTCCCTAATTAACTGTAACAGAACATGGTCTGTACCCTTCAGACTGCAGCAGGTTGATTTAAGCAAAGTAATAGACAATGAAATGGCTGCTTAAACACCTTTCACACCACGGGAAAGTCACGTGATGTGATATTTCTATAAGAATGGCCAGTGGTACTCGGTATACTGACCTCAGAAGTCCGTAATGATGTTTGATGATGTCACTATAGTAGCCTTCGCGTGGGAATTTGCAGTTTTGCACTTTTATATGGCCTTTTTGTAACATTTTGAAACGTATCTGAGGGTCATTTTATTGTCTGGTCTTGTCTTGTTAACCCTTTGAAACCTAAATTGCTCGATTTCTTTCAATAACATGGAAAGAAGGCAAGAAATGACTCAAAATTAGCAAGAAATTAGTAAAAAGTTACAAGACAATTACCTGAAAATATCACAAAAAAGCTTAAAGAGCCAAAACAGGAGATTGCCTGCTAAAAATAAAATAATACATTTAAAAAAAAAATCTTTTTTTTAAGCTTTAACCTAATTTTGAATATATACTTATATATAATTTTCTAATGATTCCCTCTCGCCTTTTTAGATAATTTTCAGGTCATTTCACCCTTTTTTGCAATTTGCGCGACATTTCACGCAATTTTGCAGATGCTCTTGTTTTCCCACGTCTGTGATAGAAATCAGACCAGTTCGCTCATGTTCCAAAGGTTTAAATGCTTGTTAAAGTCGTCTGAACGCGGCACAAGAAAACTGATGTCGATCCGGGTTACAAAGGGTTAAAGTAATAAAGACCAACAGATCTTAGGGGGCGAACAAAAGGCTGAAATAATACCCAATGGGATGATGGTGTGGCTGATCATCAGTTGGTTTCATATAGAGAGAATGCATTCATTAAAATTGCCAGTAATACACAGCAGCACCAACACTCCTGGCTGCAAGCTGGCCAATCGTGCAATTAAAACATGAGGGTCAGTTCAGTTTAGGGTGGGTTTCCTGGGCTTTTTTGTTTTGTGCATGTGCATGACTGAAAAGACCAAGCACAAACCCTACTTTGAGTTAAAGTATTTCTTAAGGATGCCTACCGCACAGCAGCTGCATCCAGGCGCAGGTCTTGTAAACGGTGGAGGTGTTGCAGAAGAAGAAGAGCGCCATGCAGGCGATGCAGCTGAGGATCAGCACCATGGACAGCAGCACGAAGACCGAGGCCGCCTTGAAGGCTCCGGACGGGATGGAGCTGAAGTCGGAGAAGCTGCCCACGCAGGTGAGCTCCCGGCTGGGCGACGGCCCGCTGCCCACGCAGTAGTGGAAGAGGCCGAAGTAGCCGGCCTGCGGCGTGTTGACGCTGTCGCCGATCCAGTAGGGCTGGATGAACACCACCACGTTGACGATGGCGAAGCAGATGGTGAAGATGGCCCACAGCACCCCGATGGCTCGGGAGTTGCGCATATAATTGTCATGGTAGATCTTGGAGGCTTCTTGGGAAGGCAACATGTTTGGTCGTTTTTTTTTCTTTCTTTCTCCTTATAGCAATCTCTCTTTCCACCCCCGTCCTCCTCCTCTTTAAGAAAAAATTGTAAATCTTTAGAAATGCCCAGACAGCTTCACAACCACACAGATCTTTTTTTTCCCCTCTCTCAAAATCAAAGCTCTCCCGCGCCAAAATCCCCCTTTCTTTGCCTATTTCTTCTTTTAAAGGCTATTAAATGGGCCTACATAACCACACGATAAAAATGTAACCTGCAAATATGTGTATGATATCACAAGACTAAACATTGTAAAAATGAGTGCTACATTGAAGCAATACAAAATCATAGCCTACCTACACCACTAATGAATAATTAACCAAGACCAGTGATTCAACATTGCTGTCTAAGGCTCGTTTCCTTGGGGCTACACCATGAATGATTAAAAAAATCCATCAAAACAGGATTTTCTTTATTTCACAGTGGTCGCGGGTGGAGGGGAGGGTTAAAGCTGTGTTTCATCCTCATCCATCAGCACAGAGCTTTCTTCAGGATGTCCTTTATTACCATCCGCGAGACGAGATGTGTCTTGTTGCCTGTAAGCGCCAGCGGTGGACCCCGTTTTTTACCTTCCGAGGCATCCGTGGGGTGCTCCCCTTTTCTCTGCTCGCCTTCACTGTCCACGCAGCATGTGGAAACCAAACAGAATGAAAGGAAAAAATAAAAACCGAGAACGGGGTTTCGACGCGAGCCCTCTGTCAAATTTCAACAGTCCTTTCTCGTAAATCCGACATCCTCCACCGCCTCGACTCCATTATCATCATGGTTTTTGTCGTAGCCTTTATCCAGTATGTCTCCTCTCTCTCTTTCTCTTTCTCTTTCTCTCTCTCTCTCTCTCTCTCTCTCTCTCTCTCTCTCTCTCTCTCTCCCTGTCCTCCTCCTCCCGTTTTTCTGCGCGCCCCCCGGAAGATGCTGATGTTGTACTGATGACAGCGATGGGGCGCGCTCTCGTGCGCGGGCGCAGCAACAGCAGTAGTGGGGGGCGGGGGGTGATTTGCATCAAAGCGCGTCTCCGCCCATATTCACCTTGAATTTATAATTAGACCAACAAATATTCCCTCACGTTTTCAAGAGCAATGGACGTTTTGATGAAAAGAACACCTTAAAAAAAAAAAAAAAAACACGCATTGCATCATGGACCCCTGTTTGACTCTGGGAGCCCAGTGGGAAGAGATGTGTGTCACCGTGTTAGATGAAAAGAGTCCATCCTGAGATCAGAATACTCCAAGCCTTTAGTGCTAATGCTAATTAGTGAATGCAATGAGCTAATCCATAGTAAGAATATCCCCTGCTGGTGTCGGACTAATATACTGTATAGTGTATTTACAATATATTAGTGTATTAATTAAGTGATGCATTCATGTGTACGCAGCATTTTCACCTTATAGCTGGTGAGGGGAAGCTGTGGTTTTATCTATAGCAATGCAATGTCAAATGGTCAGTACAAAATACATCTGTAGAGTATCCACACTTGTCATATTAATGTTCCTAAAGTGACATAGTACAGGCAGTATATGAAATGACATCATTGGGTGGTAGATGACGTGACAACAAGGCAAGACGCCTGCCAAGCTGCAGACCATTGTCCAGAACCAACAAAGCATTCTATTGCTGTTTGCAGCAGCATTTTTAAAATAAATTCTCGAGCCTTTGTCTGCCAACAAACACACTGCAATTACAACTTATTGCCATGAATGCAACCAAAGAGACAAAAGTGGAGATCTTCAAGGTTGTAACTTTAAATAATCTTTGTTAGATATTGACAGCTTTTTAGCCACCAGACATGTTTTTGTTGGTTGGGATTTTTTTTTTCTTTTTAGCCGTCACTATTTCCACCAGGGATAGTGCAACCAAAGATTTTTTTACCAAGATGTTGTATTTTCAGTCAAGGTTGTGCCACCAAAACTGGGTATAACAAAGCATTATCTTTCCCTAACTATGTCCAATTGGTTTTTGTGCCTAAACTCATCAAGTTAACCAAATCTTCAACTTATCTCCAAGCCCAATTCCAGAAAAGTTAGGATGCTGTGTAAAATGTATATTTTAAATAGAATGCAATGATTTTCAAATCCTTTTTGACCTACAGTATATTAAATTGATTACAGTGCAAATACATTAATTAATGCAAATGTTGTTTGATTTGTAAACTTTATGTATTTATTTTGTAAATATACACTTATTCATCTCAATTTGATGCCTACAAGGCATCCCAAACCAGTAGGCACAGGGACACGTTAACCACTATGTTATATCTTGCTTGTTTGAACAACATTCAGTAAGTATTTGCAAAATAAGTGCTAAAGTTTCAAAGTGAAATTCTTTCTGATTCTTGCTTGATATATGACTGAAGTTGCTCAACAGTTCAAGGTCTTCCTTTTGCACTTTATAATGTGTGACATATTTTCAGTGGGAGACAGGTCCTGACCTCAGATAGGCAAGTTTAGTACCTGCACTCTTTTATTACGAAGCCACACTGTTGGAACAAGTGCAAAATGTGTCTCATTGTTTTGGTGGAATAAGCAGCGTCGTCCTTGAAAAAGACTTCGTCTGGATGGCATCAGATGTTGCAGAACATATGTATCTTGTATGTACCTTTCAGCCTTCATGGCGCCTGCACAGATGTGAAGTTACCCATGATGCCATGGATACTAACACACCCTCATACAATCACAGATGCTGTCTTTGAGTTTTGTGCTGGTAACAGTCTGGATGGTCCTTTTTCGCTTTATCCTGGAGGACATGATGTCCAGGATTTCCAAAAACAATTTGAAATGTGGACTCATCAGACCACAGCACACTTATAGACCAGAGCACACTTATAGACCAGAGCACACTTTTCCACTTTGGGTCTAGAGAAGTCAGTGGCATTTCCGGATGTTGTTGATATATGGCTTTCTCCTTTCATGATATTAAGAGAGATTTCAGCGACACTTTGTACCTTTGATATTATAGATTTTATATTCAGCTCACTTCAGCAATTAATCACTAAAACCATCCTGTTGCCATAGTATTTAGCATTTTGGTGCTTCCCTTATTGCCCTTCTACCTCACCACATTGTGATGTGAGAAAAGTTTTTCAATTCACATGTGCTTTCTTTGGGACCAGTGGGCCTAGTTTTTCAATATATTTTCCCACATAATGGCCAAAGAAGATTTACAATCAAGGCTAAACAAGCATGTGGTCCAAAGTGCATGGTGAAAGTGTTCAACTTAGAACACAATGGGGTCCCTAAGTAATCATAGATGTGTTTTTGGCAAAACATTTTGGTCGTGTCATCTCCTATTCTCTTTAAAAGACAGGCTCACCTGCACCTGGTGCACATGGTGGATTTGTCAAATTGGAGAAGTGAGCATTGTTCGACTGATTGTAATGCAACAAGAGCATGCTAACATGGTCATAATGTCAACACTAACCGGATCATGTTTAGCAGGTATAATGTTTATAAATAATATAATGTTTATAAAGCTCACAATAAAGTGAGCATGTCAACATTTGCTAAGTAGCATTAAATAAATAGTACAGCTGGGACTGATGAGATGTCATAAGATTTACAGATATTTAGTGGTAGACCAAAGTTGTGGACAGTATTTTCACCTGATGATGCTAAAGAAAAAGTTAGGGATTCATTTAAAATGCTACCTGTAAATACATAATATAATGAGCTGGGAGATCCCTGTAGGGCAGGAGGGGTGCTTGATGGGTTCAACAGAGCCTGTCCTTTCACCCGGGAGCCCTATGTTCACTTCCCATATGAATGTAGAGCCAAACTATGATGTTTTTTTTTTTCTAAACCTAACCATGTCCTTTTGTCGAGCATTGTTTGCGATGTCCCAGAATACCCAGAGCGTGATATGTTGAAGTTGAACATCCACTGAAGCGGTGATATGTGAGCATGTGTTGGTTTGTTAGCAGTCTGCCTATATTGTGATATGTAGTCCCATTTAGAGCACTGGTTATCCGGATTTAGAAATCTTGATAAGTTTATATCTGGATCATGGTAATCCAATCCAGTGTTGTATTGAAAAAAAAAAGAAAAAAAACCTGCACGAACGTAAAATGGATTAGCTGATCCTGAATAGCAAAACATGAGATTTCCAAATCCGGATCATTCTTATCCAGATTAAACTTTTTGAACAACTGGCATTTGGTGAACACAACAGATCATATCCTCGTGAATAGTGTAAAATGACTGCGCTGTAGCCAAGTGCATTACAGCGCTCACTTCTGATGTGTTCTGTGTTCTGTATTCAGCAGCTCTTTTCCTCTTCAGGGCCAGATGTTGCCTTAACTATTGAAGCCTTCATTCTCTGTCCATTAAGAGCTCTGTTACTCACTCTGGGGAGAAACGCATCTGCCCTCCAGCTAGCACATTCATGGAAAAGTAGGCCAAGACAGTGGCATGTGAGAGAGTGCACGCTTTAGAGGTGGAGCGTACAAACACTGTTGCATCTGATGATCACTATAGGGCCCAAATTTGATCTTCAAGCAAGCTGTATTTGACAAAATATACAGGCAGCAGAGATCTTAGAGGATCCAAAGCTCATCCTTTCATACATGTTTGACAGTTCATACAGAAATCTGATTAATAATGCACAGAGGAAATTCTTTCTGTTGTACCTTCTGGCCGCGCTGCTTGCTCAGAACACACGTAGCACATCTGGATGCTGTCTAAACAAACATGTATGTTTGCCCTCTACTTTCACAGCACTCAGACTATCTTTCTTCATCCCGAGGCCTCCTGTCATCTGCTAGCAGCAGCAGGGGAGTTGACAAGCTCTGTATGTGTGTGTGTATGTGTGTGTGTGTGTGTGTGTGTGTGTGTGTGTGTGTGTATTTTCACATGTGCATGTAGTGTGTGTGTAGGGATTTACGTGTGCCAGTGTTGTGTGGTAGCGTGTGTGTGTGCTAAAATTGGCAGAGTGAGAGCAAAAAGGTACAGCATGGCTGCTGAAGTGAGGACATGTCAGTGGAAGAAAATAGACTTGTACACAGCTAGGGGAGGCCTCCTGAGGAATGTGAGGTGTTTTCAGCGAGCGAGAGGGAGAAAGGAAAACAGGATGTGTGAGTTTTGTGTGCGAATGTCTGCATGGCTGCATTCAAAGACAGGCGTTGCCAGCTGATTTGAGGACATGTCAGCCCCATGCAGCTGTAAAACACCTCATGAGAGTAAGAGGTGCCTATGTGAGATTTTTTTTTTCCATTGTTACCATATTATATCAATCATATATTTTACATTTTTGCATACTGTGTGTTTAGCAATCAGTATTTCCAAGCCAGTTCCCATCACACGACTTGATGGTTGTTTACTTGATCTAGTCTTAGGTTGCCATCTGTTGGAATATTAGTGAATTACAAGTGTCTAATGGGAAAAGTCCCTGTTTCCCAGTTAGTTAGATAAAGGTCATGCATTAGTGGCAAAAGTATTCAGATCTTTTACTTGAGTAAAAATAGCAATACTGCATTTTAGAAACATTCTAATAATCTAATTTTACATACTGCAGGGTAGCTTAACACATAATATTAAATAAACAATATCATAAAACTTCAAAAGTCAGTTATATTTTGTATTTATAATCTAAATCTTCAAAGTAACCAGTAGATAAAGCTATCAAATAAATGTAGTGTAGCAGAATTATAAAGTAGCATAAAATGGAAGTAATCATGTTCATGGCAAGTATCTCAAATTTGTAAGTAAGAACAGAACTTGAACTTTTGCAAAAGCTCTCAGTAATTTCGTTAAACAGCTGTTCTCTGTAGTTTTTAGTAAAGCTCACTCAAATCGATTAAAAAAAAGGTGCTTTTGTTGGGGACCATTTTTAGCAACAGGAAGTGGAGAATTATTTCCAGCCTACTAACATAGACAGATAATAGTTGTTAATAGGGTCCATTTATTGTTGATTTTAGTTTTTAATGGGATTTGTTGAAAATAAGAAAAATATAAAATATTACAGACTTATCCTTTAAGGGCTCCTCAATTTGTGCTGTCTGTGGTGCTGAATTGTTTAACAAATCTGCTTTTCTGTAAATGATTGTGTTACAAATTACTGAGCAAATACGACTACTACTACTACTTCTTCTTTTTATAACAATAATACGTCGAATAATAATAATAATAATTAATAACAACAACGATGTTAACAATAAATAAATAGCGAACCATCATTCAAATGTTTATGTTTAAAGGAGCAGTGTGTGGGATTTAGGGGGATTTATTGGCAGAAATAGAATATAATAATTGTAAATGTTTTCATTAGTGTACATTCTTAAAACTAAGAATCATTGTGTCCGTGTTTGAAGGAGCCATTTGTATCTACTCAGGGAGCAGATATTTCCACAGAGCTCTCTTTGTCGCTACAATAGCCCAAAACAGACAAACTTCAGATGGAGCCATTGACATTTTAGTGTTAGCTTAAGGCCACCGTGATTTTGGTTGAAATCTGCAACCTCACCACTAGATGCCAATGGATCCTACTTGACAACAGTCCTTTAAAAAAATCAATTTGGTGTACTTTGATCGTTCTAGCTGCTCTAAATAGAATATGTTGCCATTAAGAACTAATTTACCTCAAGTTAAATAGTGATTATTTTTATTAAGTTTCTGAATGTGTGCATCATCAACACTTGTGTGTGATGCCATTCAGTCATTTAGAGAGAACTTCAGAGATCATGATCAAAGTAGGATGTGCTTTTTTTTTCTATACAGAGCATTCAAATATAAAACAGAATAAAGTATACAGCTTTACAAAAAAATGAGTAAAGAGAAAATATACAAAAGGTAAAATTAAATGCAAAATGAGTATTATTTTTTTAAATCACCATTAAAAAGTGGAGACCAGATGTGCAAAGATAAAAAAAGATTATTTGAAATTATTTAAAATAAAGTTTAAAACCAAAAACAAGTGTGCAGACATCACAGGGTTGAGTAGACAGTGGAAAAAGGGAGTGTTTTTACTTTTGACTTAAAAGAGGTCAGAGTCAGGGTGTGTAGTTTGTGGTGAATCAAACAGGTAATTCCCTGCTAATAATGATCTGACAGGAATACTCAAACCAAACTGCATACTACATTGTTGAGTTGCAATGTGGTGCTCTGACCACTAGAAGGGAGCATTTCATCAAAACTGGTACACACAGAGTACAGACCACTCTTCATTTCAGTGGGCCTTTTCCCTCATCAACTGTTATGACTTACTTTCTTCATAATTATTTATATTCATCCATAACTCAGCCTTTGAAAGCTAAACGGCTCATTTCATTCACTAAGCATATTTTCCAAAATCCTAAAATAGCTGAGATTTGCTGTGTGCGTGTTTTTCGCTCCAACTTGTTTGTTTTCAATGAAGAACACTGACATGTGGACCAAACTGTGCAGATCATCAAAATTCACATCACACTCTGACCCCTCAACCCTGAAACAATAACTGAGAATAAACCACGAGTTTACTGCCTCCTTTGTGGCTCAGACTGAGATGTTTGTCTCACAGCCTCAATATTTATTTCACGCCCCGTTTCAGATAGTTTATTGCTCTTAAAATGTGGTGAGCTGTTGTTCCACTTGTCTCTTCTGCAGAATTCTGTGTTCTGCTGATCACAGACTGTGTGTTGGCGGTGGCTTTGCTATGTTCGGGTCATTCGGACACAAGCCTTGTGAATCAAATATGCTGTCACATCATCAAAGGCATTTCAAACTGTGACTTGAGCCTGGGATTGGAAATGGTAACATGTTGCAGAGCTAGATGCATTCAGAAACACTGATCGTCTGGCCTTTCACAGAAAACATTTTGAGGAGCACCTTGTGGTTCATTCAGGGGTTACTGCCACAATTCCTGGATATGCTCTCAGGGATTTATTTTGACTTTCATTACTTTTCATATTAAGCAGCTACCTGCACCACTTCCTTAACTCGGCTTCTGCTTGCCTTGCTGTAATCAGCATCTGCTTGTGCGTATTTGTGGGGAGATCTGAGTGTTTGAAGCATGAAGCATCTCATTTAGCACACTCAGACTGGCTTATCATGTCCTAATCAGCGAGAATTGTTAAAGTGGCAGAAACCAGACGTGCTGCATTTTACAGGAGTCCTATGCAGGTCTGTAAAGTCTGCGCAGTGGTGAAATCAATATGAAAACGTTTATTGAAATAGCTCTCTTGAGCTCCATTGTGCAGAATGATGATGTACAAGTATGTATGAGCATGACTGGCAGCATTTTCCCATTGTTTTGACATATTGGCATTTTCTTTCACTGAAGGTTGCTCACTTCCGCCAAAGGTTGTTTGGTTTCTAGAGCTGCAAACCAGCTTTGCTTGAAACAGGCTGCCTGGGCCTCATAAACATAAAAGTTGCATTATGTATGATGTATGATACGTCAATATTTTAGAAATTTTACACACTGAAAAATTCCGTGGCCCCAAAACTTTCTAAATGTGCTTGCAACGAGAGAGCATTTATTACCTTGGAGGAATATGTGTTACAACATTTTGGTCCAGACTGAAATATCCTAACAACTGTTAGATGGATTGCCAGAAAGTTTTTTAAAGACATTCACAGTCCCTGAGGATGAATCCTGAGAACTTGGAGAGCCCCTGATTTTCACATCACCTCAGAAAATATTAAGCTTTCCAAGTCTCACCACTATAATCAACATGAAAATATAGTAGATTAAATAAGAGATAATACTTTATTGTCCGTTTTCATGGAAATTTGTCTTGCATCGTCAAGCTCTCAACAATCATCAAAATAGCATAACAAACAAGTTAAAAAAAACATAAAAAAACATGTAAGGCCACCTCCGGCAGTCATCAGACTTTAAGATAAGCAAGCATATGCTCCTCCGACAAACACTGTTTTGTGAGAAACACATTCACATTGTAGACATCATACAATCAGAGAAACCCCCTATCCAGTCACAGTATACGTCTGGGAAATCATTCCAATCTGTGCTGTGTTGCTGAATGCAAGACCATTTGAGCATTAGCATATTAGCATAGACTTACTATTTTAAGTTAGTTCAGGAGGCTGATTTATTCCTTAACAGAAGATAAATGTTGACTTTTGTCAGTCACAGCCAAGCTGTACAGAGGAGTGGCACTGGGACAGGCATTTAAACTCTTCCACACAACTCTTATATACCCCAAGGGCGAACCCCTCATCAGGCGCTGTGGAGACTTCTCTGCCACTGCTTAAGTAGCCATCAGCACTTGTGCTTGGTTGATTGTCGTCCACTTCACTTTCAACAGAGCTGCTTGAAATATTCTCGTCCTGCTGCACCTCTTAGTCATAGTTCCTGTTTGGAGCTACAGTTTCAGTGATTTAAATCATCCATTTTACCTTTGCCAGCTATCACCATCGCAGATTAGCTCCTAACTAATTATGGACGTATGTGCGCTCTACATTCATGCATGTGACTACACAACAGGCTCATATTAAAACAAGTATTAGTATTAGAGAAAATACATCTCAGAGCGACAGTTAGTGAGCAGAACTCAAGAATTTCTGCATAAACCATCAGAAACCATGTGAGATAAGCTCATCTGCATGCTCATCTTCCTCACCAGGGTCTTTGGCCTGACAACAATTCATCATCATAACTGACTTTTGCTGTTGTAAGGCTGGTTGGATGTAGTGTGAAATTCAGGGAAATGACAGTGAAGACATCTTTTGGCAGTGAAATGAACATTCAGTTGATGCACAACAGCTCTGGTGGATGTTCTTGTGTTCAGTCAATAGCATGTCAGTCAATGGCACACTCGCTAAAAGTCTGTGACACCTGAAACATTATGTTGTGTGATTAAACTGCAAATTTAGAGCAGTCTTTGGTTTACCACACCTGTCAGGTGGATGGATTATCTTGGAAAATGAAAAGTGCTCACTAACTTGGATTTGAACAAGCATGTGATTAAAATTTGAGATAAATGTATCTGTTGAGTGCATAAAAATCCCAAACCTGTGAAAAATGGGAGCAAACACAAAAGTGTTGCAATTCAATTTATGTTCAGTGTATTTTAATGTATGAAAATCTAGCCACTTTTATTATTATTATTCAGATTTTCAAGGGACCAATTTTATGCATTGGATGAGAAAATTAAAACCAAAAACCTTAAATAAGCTTGGGACAAACTGTTCACTAATGTTCTTGCTCTTACTCAACCAATAAATTGGACCAAAACTTTTTCACTACTCGGACTCATTATTTATCACTACTTCTCTCTGAGGAGGTTTCAGAGCACAGTGACCTCAGGTGGGACAGCAGATGTAATGAGGAATGGAAAAGAAAGTAAAAATACCTGAAGAGCATCACCAAATGAGAAAAATATCTATTTTTTTTTTTGTGCTGCAGGCTTTCGCTATTTGTCAGCCGCCTGCTTTGCTTGGCAGTGAAATGGAAACTAAACAGAATTTGTCCTCCTTGAATAATTAGCTGCCACTCCACAAACAGACACACAAACACGCACACACACTCTGAGCTGCTGACCCCTTTATCGTTCGACCGCTTTATTTATAGATCATTCTGAGACGGAAGAGTGGAAAATAATTAAATAACAAGACTTTCTTGACTGTCTTTTTGCTATACTCTCTCATTCTCTCTTTATTCCTCTCTCTTTTGCATTTTCTTCATCCGGCTCCTGTTCTGCATCTATTCTCGCTACATTTCTGCCTCACTCCCCACTTCTCTTGTTGTTGTTCTCTTCAGCCCATGAAAAATTTCAATTTCTGCCTGATCAGCTGCAAAATTGAGCAGATCTGCACATGCACAAACAGACACATAGCTGGGAATAACATCTATTTGTCACTGTTGTTATGTGACAAGGCCAAGGAAGAACTGAGACAGTCCCACTCACCGTCCATCACCCTGAACCAACCCACAAATGAGTCTATTTTAGACGATTAAACCTGTATGTTTTACAGGAGGGTCAAGCTGCATCACCTTTAGTCTTATACTAAATGTTAACATTGTCTTTGAATTCCTTTTTCCTATTGTTCTTGTACGTATTTACGCACTCCTCCCCCCGCTTGTCTGATTCTCCGAGACCTTTGCAGCTTTGTTTTCCAAAAATACAGTATTTCAAAACACAGCTATTTTTTGCAGAAGCTTTGAAATGTAATTCTGGTGATTAGGTCACAGTGGGAGGCTTTAAAGAGTGTGTCATGATGCTTTCAAGAGAACTGATTAATAGGAAATTACAGAGAAGGCCCTTCCAGATTTAGAAGCGCAGACATCTCATCAGAAGATGACAGCTTGTTTCTTCTGTTAAGCTAATTGTCCATGGGCGTGTGAGCCCGACTGTTCGATTACCTGCTCCGCTGATTATATTCAGTGTCATGTATCTGCCTTGTTTTTGCCATTACAAGGTAAGCTTGGGTAGGTGTTGGAAACCAGGGGGGAGGCATGAATTAGGAAGGGCACGTGTTTCCAGTTCAGCATGACCACAGGTGATTTTTTTTTTTCTTATTGAATGTAGGGTTTTAGTGCTTAGTTTTTTGTAATACGTAAATTTTGTTGTGCTCAAGTTACCCATATAATGCCCACTGAAAATGTTGTGTTCAAAGGTCTATTGACACAGCCAGATTAAACTGCTTTGGGGTAAAAAAGAAATAGCAGCTGGGCCCCTTGTGACCCCCCATCCCCACCTGCCACCCTTTATTTATTGCTCTGTCACTTGCTGGTTATTATTGAGTACATACAGTGCACAAAGCAGATTATACTGTACATGGCAGATTCATCATATGTCTAGAGATCCAGAGACCAACCAGCACATTACAGATTTAATAATTGCCCAGTTCCTCTGTGTGTCAGCATGTGATCATTTCATTAAACCAACAGTATGGTCAGAAAAGAGCATTGATTAAGTATTAGGTGGAAAAAAATAGAAGCTGTTGCAAATAAATTATAGTCAGGGAAAGGTCAAAGTTACGCTTAATAAAAGTTAATTGCAGGTCTATGACATGATATGAACTACATGGAACTCGGCAGACTGTTTTCAGTTAATAGGTATACTTATGCAAATTAATGGCGCCAATCCAAATAATCACGTGTCAGTAATTTGTGTATAACCCACATAATCCATGTGAACAGTGCACTTACAGGAGGGAGGAAGGAAAGATTTAAAGACTGAAAGTCTGTGTGAGGAAGCAGGTTTCCCTCATGAGACCAATGTTCGTGTCCCATGTGAAAGCAAGTGAACCCTGAGTTATTTTTAGGTATGTTGTCACAATGGTTCTTTTAACCCTAACCTATTTAACTTACCTTTAGGTATGAAATGTGCTGCACAGATAAATTTGCCTTGCCTTTGCCTAAACCTGACCGATGTAACGTCCTGTTATGTACAGAATTTTACATTTAGTATGTAATGCTATTTGTGCAATGCTGTTTTGTTAAATATCACATGAACCGTGGTATGTGGATCTTTGTAGGATATCATATGAACAATTGTATGAGGATACACTAAACTCACTCAGCTGTCAACTTTTATACCCTTGCTGTCAGATAGGGGCATGACATAGGCGTGGACATTTACAGTCACTTACACATCACCTCTGATAAATTTATGCTGGTATTTCTATTTTGCAAACTTTGAAGGTAGAAGAAGGTAGAAGGTAGCTTTATTAGTCATTTCTTTTAAAAACCAAAATTACATTCGTCCTTGATCCTGCTACATCTCTGGAGCTGAAGGATGAGTTGATTAAAATCAGCAGCTACTATTAAGATTCCACCCGGTTTCTCTGGCATGTTACTGCTGATGGCATCATTCAATTCCTGCAGTGCATTTTTTGAATTTGCATCAGAGTCTCGGGTCCGCTGTTTTCTGAGGTTGCCGTTGGACGATGGTTGAATGTGGCTGCGAGTCGTTTTTCAAAATAAGAAAATCTACTCAGCAGCCAGGTCGAGATTGTCAAATTTAAACATCAGTTAACATTAATGAAAGATGGAAAAGATGGCCGCAGCTGAAACTAGCATTCTGCAAGCCATTATGCAGATGGTGGAAAATAAAGTGGACGACCTCCGTACTGCTTCAGAATAATATCCTTTATTTTACCTAAACTTGGAACTCCTGGAAGGCCCCCTTTAACCATGTGACGCTTTTTCTATTTTGCCAACAGAGCAGTGGACTCAGGGGAGAGAATGAGAGGAGGTGTGTACCTTAGGGTGAATAAGGACTGTGTGAGATGAGGCAATGTGAGGTGCTGTCCTGTTACTGTTTGCCCTCCGCCTCAAAATGAAATAAACACTCTGGATGACAGATTGTGGTCTTGGTCAAATATTGAGAAATGTCAATCTTTCCCTTTTTTTTTAACCAAAGTGCTTTCATTTGCAAAACCTAACATACAGGAATCTGAAAGCGAATGCTGGTCCCTGATGTACTTTTGTGTGTGATTCTATATTGTAGCTCTTTCTTTACTCAAAAACACTGTCCCCGAACACAATCCAAGCAGCAGCTACTGTATCAAAATATATTTGTCAAAACAAAGAGCATATAGACAAAATTTCTGTGGGCTTAAGCTAGACTTACTGTAGTTTATATCATATTTTAGTGTTGCAAATTCCCAAACACATTTGCAATGACAACAACAATTGACTTGCAGTGAAATTTGCAATGTGGGGCTCGCTTTGTCTGGTTGGTTATCGACCCTGGCTCATAGTCAAAGCTATTAATCATCTCTTTTGGCTAGCAGTCATTTGTCTTATACAAAAAAATCTTCTCACCGGATTTCTCAAAACAAATTTGAATTCCAAATTTATATGAGTCATCATAACCGGTTTTGAATGTTCAAGGGCACAGCTGTGTTCTTTTGTTCCAAATGTGACTGCGGTGCGTCAGGGGTAGCATCAACAATGGCAACTCGCTCATTGTTCAACCAAACAGCTCATTTGTTGTAGGTTGACTACTTATGTGTTTGCCAGTTAGTCTTTGCTCTCTTTGACTCTGATGAAGACACAGTGGTGCTAACACATCTATTTGCAATATTAAAGGCTGTAAATTGATCGTCTGGCTCGCTCAGATCCTTTCTTCTCCCTGAAACAGTTTCCCCCCTTTGTCACTGCAATCAAATATAATAGAAAGACTATCTTGAAATGGGATCACTTCAGCCGCAATAAGCGATACAATTTAAAGGGTTTGTGGCCCAGGGGCATGAAAAGGAGGGGGGCATGGCTGCTTTCCTACTTCCTACCCTCCTACTTTCAGCCCCATCACTCAGACCACACTCATCTTTGACCTTAACTGTGATCAAAACAAGCCTCCCAAAGTTTTGTGACTGCGTCTTGCACAGTTGTGATGCTATTGTGTTGACAAAATGTGTTGACAGACAGACAGAAATACAGACTATTTTTTTATTTTTATTGGGGGGGGTTTGTCTTTATCATATAGGATAGCTTGAGCGTGAAAGGAGGGGAGAGAGGGGATGACATGCAGCAAAGGTTAGAGTTGAACGAGGCAAAGGACATTGCCTCTGTACATGGGGCTCTGCCAGGTGAGCACCTGCCTTAGAATATTAACAACTCCTGTGGTGGTTCCCATGACAATAGGTGTCTCCAGAACCACATAATCAAATCAAGCATAATTATGGTAGGGAATTCTATGCTAAAGCACACAAGAAGAAACAGACTTTGTGAACTTTTTTCTTATTTCTTTCATATTGTCCCTTCTGTGATTAATTAAGAACACCTTTGATGGATGAAACGTCTGCTCAACATCCTGAAATGTTTTAGAGTACCGATGATAACAGGTTGAAATGGTTGTTTACTTTTAATGCTTATAAGATGGCCACCTTTGTCGCTAAATCCTGAAAAAACATCAGGATGGTTTGTTTCGTCTGTATATTATTGCCAAGTGTTTACTCTGATTTCTGGTCTCTTTGTATTAATGATGGTCTTTGTCTCTCTTTGTATAATGTGGGCATATTGTTTATTCATGACACAATAATAAAATTAAATCGATCAGTCAATCAAATTAAATTACATTGCCATGATGACACACAATTTTTTATATACAAGCATAAGATGATGGTGATCAGAAAGATGGAATCCAAACATAAGTTATTTTGTATTTTCCAATACTTCCCCACTGTTGTGACATATTGGTATGACTACTCAGTGCCCATCTCGCTCTTTGGCAGAGGTGGACAACCTTACATGAAAGAAAATGTCACTAAAGGACATTTGCTGTCCAAAGTGGTACACCACCTTTTCCTGAAATGGGCTGCAACACCTTTTTAGAGTACCAGCCTGCAGCCTTTCCCCTCTACTTCAATGTTGTCTTTGCCTTTTCCAACCTGTAGAATTTGACAAGCCCACTGTCATGGTTTGCACTTCAGGTCTAGAAAAAAAAATGCTATTTTTGGTTCCAGTTGAGAACTAACTTTTCAGATTCTGAACCAATTTATTTTTGGTTCAAATGCTCTGAACAGTTCAAAATTAGGGTGAGGGAACTGGACTGGAACTGGTTCCATGTTGGTGGAAAAGGAGTTAATAGTTTTAGTGCATGATCCATTCTCAGTGTACAATGGCATTTAGACACTGAAATAAAGGACAATAAACTAGATATGTTTAACCTGCACAAAAACTATCTATCTAATCCATCTATTTCACTCTCTTTATATATAAAATGCTGTGTGTAATATGCTGAGCATAAGTTACCTCTAAATCAAAGACATTTCAGGGTTTGCAGTGAGTGTGCCCCTTACAGCAACCCCAAAGAGGCCCAGTATATATATTCTTTAAATATTTTTTAATAAGCTCGCATGTCCAAAATATATAAATTGTTTGATTCATTGTCCAAAAGTCGGTGAAGCAGTCAGAAATGTACCACCAACCATCACCAGTCAGTCATAAATGTGAGATGATTTTGAATTGAACAGCAGCTTACTAGAAACATCTTTTATGGGAACATTTTGCATTGACATCCCTGTACTATTGAGGTGAAATATTTACCTCATAAGATTAATATATTTCATTTTTCAAAGCAAATTACGGTGCAATGTTCATGAAAAATGTTTTTTACATACAAGGAAAAATGGCCCTTTGATATTTGCTATGATGAATTACAGGTACTCGACCATGAGCTATAGAGATTGCTTGGTTTACTGTCATGGGCTTTATTTGTTATGTGACTTTGGTAAGACTGAGGACAAGGTCCATTTCATGTTTTATTGTTCATTATGTGATGATTTCAGGGATATGTTTTTTTTGGAAAATATCCTTCATCTCTCATGACTTCTTCTGTTTGGATCACTGTGATAAAAACCTGAGCTATTATGGTTATGAATAGAATATTTTCTGTGGCAGATATTGTTTGTTGACCTTGGGATAAGGGACAAAGTTGTTTTTTAACTTAAGTTTCTGTGTAAAAAGTTTTGTCCTTGTCTGACACATTTTTCACCAGCACTAAGTGCAGTCCTCAGTTAGCTTTTCAGAACATTAAGCATTCTTTAACCCAAAGCGAAATGTAGTATCTTGACATATAGATAAAGTATTGGGGAATAGTTTTGTTTTTCTGTAAATATATATTTTAAACATTTTTAAACAACTTATCTTCATCTTACATGTGTAGATTTATGGAAGAGTTAAACTGCCAGGCAACAAACAAACAGTCAGGTAGAAACATGAGAGGTTTCTTGTTTTAACAAGATGTTTTCATATTAGAACAAGAGACTTTCATTTTATAAGAACAAGGTTCTTGTTATAACAGAATATTTTTCATGTTTTTCCCAAGATATTTGCATGTCATACAAGATGTTTTGTGTTTTAACAAGAAACTTTTGTTAAGTCAAAAAAGTTCTTATTTATAACAGGATATTATTCACATTTTTATAGATTCCCCTATGTTATAACAAGATATTTTCATATATAACACATTTTTTCATGTTTTTACAGGGTATGTTTGTGTTATGACAGGATTTTAAAAAAAATTGTAACAAGAAACTTCTGATGATATAACAAAAAGTGCTTATTATAACAAGATACTGTTCATGTTTTTACAAAAAATGTTCATGTTTGAACAAGATATTTTTTATGTTATAACAAGATGTTTTCACATTATAACAACAAACTGTGGCTGTTAAAACAAGGTATTACTAATTTTTACTCATATTTACTAAATATTTTATGTTATAACAAAATATCTTTATATTTTAAGGATATTTTTAAGAAAAGAAACTTTTGTTGACAAGAAAAAAATCTTGTTATAGCAATGTGTTTTTCATGAGGTATTTTTTCATCTCATAACTTGCTATACTGATCAGTTTTTTTCTGGTCTTGCAGTTCTACACTTTCATAGGTTTATGTTTGTGACACTCTAGATGTAAAAAATCAAAAGGTGACCATGCAGTCCAGATCTTTTCACCCCCATAATCACTCTTGTCATGCCTGATCATCTTTTTTCCTGTGAGTTACTGCAGCCTCACGATAAAATACTGATCACATTTTCTGGAGCTATTCTTTGCACTGTCATAAATTAACATCACACTGGCTGACACTGCACAGTTTATTGGCAATGCATCTGTGGCGACACTTTCTAATAAGGATATACATACACTTAAGTGATGCTCAGCTAAAGCATGACTCATTATGATTTAATGCTTGAAATCAACTGCAGGATGTATCATGACTTCCTGCTGCTCACCATCAATGCTCATTGATTTATGATCCCAGTATATTTAATTACCTGTTTATATCATGCACACAACACACACACACACACACACGTATATATATATATATATATATATATATATATATATATATATATAGGCCCTTGTGTTTAGATTAATACCAAAATACAAGTTTTTTTTCAGGGTTAGGAGTTACTTTACTTATTTAGTCAATTTAAGCCTTGGAAAAACCAATTCGATGAGCAATGGTGTTAATAATGAGTAAGAGGTGACTTAATTTAGGTGAATATATGACACAGACACGCACACACAGACACACACAAACACACAAACACACACACACACACACACACACACACACACACCAAACAAGTGTTTAGTGTTTTCTGACATGTTCTTGGTCTTTTTTGTTCATATATCCTTTTTTTATTCAATGCCTTGTGTTGTTGATTTTAATATATCATTACTGAATTTTATTATACCTGATGCTTTGGCAATATTAAGCAATTTTAATTAAAATTGCTTAATAGATAGAGAGAGAGAGAGAGAGAGAGAGAGAGAGAGAGAGAGAGAGAGAGAGCCTTGCTGTTGCCGGTGCCTCCGGTTGGCTGCGCTCTCCTCCTCCTCGGCACCGGACAGATACCGGGAGCGCACCGTGGACGGATGAAGGATGAATGAACTTTAAATCTGCCTCACAACTTTCGCTGCCTCTTCCTTCCTCTTTTTCTCTCTCTCACTCTCCTCACTCTCTCTCTTTCTGAGTCCGTCTCTCTCGCTCTCTATCTCTCCCTCCTCCGCTGCTCCACAAGCGAAACATCACAAGATCTTCGACAATGGATTTACTGCAATCACGATCCGATTGTGAATGATCAGATCTTTTTTTTTTTTTTCTACTTATTCTTTCTTTCTTTGCGGATGCTCATTAGCGACGTGAGTCGAGATGATGGCATCAATAGGGGAATTCGATCCGCTCAACACCAGAGTCCCTGCAACTAAAATAGAAGTTACCGTTTCGTGCCGGTAAGGTCAAACTCGCATATTCTTACATAGAAAAGCATATTTCTGTTGAGACCTTGATTAGAATCATGCGCCAGGTATAGAAGTCTGTGTGATATGGAAGTCAGATTTACAAGCAAGCGACATCAAAGTGATAGAAGTTAATTAGGTGTGTGTGTGTGTGTGTGTGTGTGTGTGGTGAATGTAATTTTTTTCTTCTGATCTAACGCTGATACCTCCTGCAGAGCTTATTCCCTAATGTGCAGCCACATCTCCAACACCTCTGAAAACAAGCCATCTATCTATCTATCTATCTATCTGTCTATCTATCAGTCTATGTATCTATCCATCTTTTTATCTATCTATCTATCTATCTATCTATCTGTCTACCATGACCTTTTACTCCCTGGTGCCCTTTGCTCTAAGGAAAAATGTTGAAAAAAAAAAAACAAAACTGTCTGCAATATGTATCAAAGTGATCTGCAATGTACATCAAAGTGATTTGAAATCCTCTGGATTTCTGCATGGGGTCCTGCCACTGGTCACCCAGACTAACACTGATATGCATGTTTGATTATTGATGTTGCAGACAAATTGTCAAACATCACATAAAAAAAAATACCAGCATGATGCAATGTCATAAATGTTGTGCAAAATGTAGAAATATTGTCAGTAAACACAGTAGTAATAATCCTCATAAAATACTGATTGTGTTATCCCGAAAATAAGCAGCATAGCTGAATTTACCATTGGTGGCAGGCTGCCTCAGGTGAACGGTCGGCTGCTCTGCTTACTGCCTGGTCAGCTGACTAACTGACAGAGCAGTTAAAAGTCAGTCAGTGTTTTGCAGCCTGTCAACCTGCCTGCCTGGCCGTGTGCTGACTGACTCCCCAGTCACTCCTGAATAATGAATGGTTGCTGCTCCTGTATAGTCCCTCCTGAGATCAGCCGGACTTGAAGTGGTCAGACACCTGAGTTAGACAGCCCAACCCTGGGAGAAGGAGGTGGCTCAGACTGGGAAATAGATAATGAAGTTTTTTGTATTTTCTTTCACCCATGGTATTGCACAGCAGTGCATTGTAAATTTATTGTGTTTTTCCATCCCTTAAATTATTTTGTGCATTTTTTATTTCCATAATGACAAATGCTACAGCCAGAAGCTGGTTATCCCAGCTTAATATAGGGGAAACAGCTAGTGTGGCTCCATCTGCAAATAACAAAATCTGCCTTCCAGCACCTTTACAGCTCACTAATTAAGATATACATTAATTTCTTCTTCATCTTCCTCTTCCTGAGGGTCTTCATCCACCTTTGACTGTAGTAACCTAGTGTACATTATTTTACTTTGCTTACTGTGCCTTGCATTTCATGGAAAGGGTTGACAGCCTGGTATTTTTAGATGTTACTTTCATAGAATAACTTGGGGAGCAATTTAAATCTGGCCATGACCTAACTTTTAGGGGCTTAGCTGAGACTCTCAGAAACACCCAAGGGAGCAGGAAACAAAAGAGATAAAAATGGAATTCAGGAAATGTTAATGAATGAATACATTGTCTGGAAACAATTTTAAAAGGGCTGAAAGAATACATTTTTTACCTGCACTTTTGCTGTTTCCACAGGAGTCTGCTGGATGTGGATACATTCTCCAAGTCAGATCCTGGTATGTATGAAGTCTTGATATTGCTGGCATTCATAGAATATAGTTTGCTTTGTTGGCCGTGCCAACTTTGAAAGACTAAGCTATTTTAGTGCCAATTTTGTATTGAACAGAATCATCTCAGAACTGTCGGCTGTAGTTTGCTTTTTTTTTTTTTTGTTTGAGATGCATGTGTTGCATTTTTATGACCTACCTCAGCCAGGTTATGTTTTCTATGTAGTTCACTTGTCCACTCTGGTCTTAATCCCAAGGCGTCAAAAAACAGATAGTGACAGACAATGTGCCCCTTAGCACCTGTATGAGACGCACCAGGCTTTCAATTAATTCCAATGTTCACCAGTCTGCATCATGATAAGATGTTCAGTGCAACTGATGTAGTACAAAGAGCAAGGAAGTCCACTTAGGGCAATTAGGAGAGTAGGTGTATGGGTCCAACAAGTACAGGACCTTACCCAGGAGACCAGTGTTTGCATCCTATGTGAAACTAAGTCAATGTTGAGTTATTCTGTCACATCTTTTGTTAGTTACTTGAGTTGACTGACATGGCTAACGTCTACCAAATGTTTTTTCCTTAATCTGACTAAGTAGTTTTGTTGCTGAAATTTTACAGGCCCATACTCAATCTGAAATTGTAAATTGCAGAGCTTTTGGTGTAACATCCTAAAACCAAAAGCCACCTTTCGCATCCGCATGATAGGCTGCTGGACGGCAGAAGCTGAGAAGGCGACCGGACAGAGCTGTTTGTGGTGTTATTATGTGCGGTCAGAAGTCACCTGTCGTGTCGTGCGTGATAATGTGGACGGTCCATGTCACTTGAGAACATAGTTGGGTGAAACCTATCGGGTCCACATTATACGTTGCTGGACGTTGTCATTTTGAAATGTTGCTGGTGATGATGTAATATGAGGAGCATGAAGGTCCCATGTAGGGCGGGCAGTAGGGTCTGTGGACTGGTCCAGCAAACCTGGACTTTCTTGCAGGAGTCAAGTATTCACCTCCCATCTGCAAGTGGTGTTGTTTTTCTACACCTAATTATGTGACCTTTTGTTATCCGTCAGTGCCAGCATGTGTGTTTGTTGACGTCCCGTCATTGGTTGCCATGTGCTTGTGTTGTTCAAACATCACTATGTTCACCCATCATCATCACCATCATACCAAAATGTTCATTTTTGTTGATATCATGTTAGCGCTATCCCGGAACATCAACAGCCGATGCAGAGATACCTAAAACATAATATGTAGACACAGTAGTCTACTGTAAAGTGGCAATGTGTGAAGACTTGGGATAAGAACATGTTGACCCAACCACTGATCCTCTGTGTCAAGATACAACTCAGTTTAGTCATTATAATGATGCTGGGAGATTTCACGTCAGCATGAAATTATGACGAGTAAGGATGACGTTGGTTTGTCTGTTGGTTTGTCAGCTGTATTAAGGAAAAAAAAACACTGGCTCAATTTCCTGAAACTTGGTGGAAGAGTGTAGCATGCGCCAAGGAAGAACCCATTAAATTTTGGAGCGTATCCGAATCATGGGGCGGATAAACAAATTATTTTTCACTTTCATTAACATTGCAAGATGGAGGTCTCGGAGAGGTCTGCCCTCTCAGAGTGCCCTCCTTGCTTCTGTGTTTTTTGTAGACCAGCATTCTTACCACAGCAAGAAAAGCAGTAAGAAATAATGAATGGTGTACTACTCTCCTCTGGCTCTGGCACTGGTAAATAACCCAGAAGGTCAGAGCTATCGACGGGTGACAACTGGAGAATAAAGAGCAAGGACAAGTATAAATACGGACAGAAAAGTCAAGGTTGAAGAAAGGTCAGAAAATGAGGTTGGCGGAGCTTCAGCATGTTCTGTCACAAAAAATTGACAGGGGAAGGAAATAGGGGAAGGAGGGTGTCAGTGCTAGAAGACAATGCAAGGGTTAACAAACCTGCCTCTGAAACAGTATATGCCCCTTCTATAGCGGCTAATCTGCCCTTGTTTACTGTTGTATTCTTGTGATATATAGTGATGAAGGATATTTCTCTTATGCAGTAATCTGGAGCTGCAGATGTTTACCAGGTATCTAAGCTATGCATGATGTGTATAATAATTTATTTTCTTCAGTTTAAACCCAGTAAGTAAATGAAGAGACCAGAATTATGTCTTCATGAAAATCAGACGGAAATATCAATTTGGAAACTTGAACTAAGACAATAATGTCAGAAAGAAACACCCTGATCTAACAGAAACACATGAAATGACCACAAACTCTTAACACAGTATTACGTGGTGGCATAGAAGGAAACAATTCAAATGGAAAGTTGATGAGGATGATTTGTTGTGGCTGACACACGAAATTCCAGGTTCAACAACATCCCACAATAGGCCATGGTTACTGTTACAACTCCACAGGTGGTATAAAGAGCAAGAATACTGCAAAGGGAGTCAGGTCGCTGTAATGCATTTCTTTGAGATCACAATGGAAAGAAAGGATTTTCATCATCATCCATCACACATTCATAGAATGTAGAAATTGGGAGGGTATCATTCAACAAAATATTTCACCATATGTGGTGAAATTAAAAATACCAATTTGTTTACTTTACAATGTACAACAACAGACAAAAGAGCTGATTTCTCCTACAAGATATTATTAAACCATCCTTCCAGTTTTAAAGCATAAACCACGAGTAGTTTAGCATTCTATTGCTGTCATGTTTTTTTTTTATTATTATGCTTGATTCTGGGTTGTGAATAGTCGACTGATGCTGTTGATGTTTCAAGGCCAGTCATCTCTCTGCAGGAAGTAGTCTAGTTGTCACTCTACCAATAACTCACAAGAAGCATCACGGCATAACTCTTAAATATTCATTTTATTTTCAAAGTACAAAATCTTTCTCAGTCAAAACAAATTGAATAAAACATACAGAGCACAGGAAGGTAGCTCAAAGACAAAAAGAGCTGGACGGCATTGAATAAACATAAAAAGTGTACGCTGCAGGCTATAAATGTGTAGAGGGTGAAAGTGAGACAGAGGATGTTAGTGCAGGGTTTCAGTCATTTTAAAGCATTACTAATCAAACTTAACTGCCAGTTACAAGGCATGAGTTGATGCACTTCTCAAGGATTTTCATAAAGAACTGTCTTCAGCTCCAGCTATGTTTAAATCTATAATAAAATAATCATTTTTAGCTTCACAGACGTCTCTGAACACAATGATCACAGTGAAAAGTGTGGCAGACAAGGCTGTAGAAGAATGCCAAGAAAGTGTTTTAGTTGGAAATGTGATGACAACAAGGCTGAGTGCATTTGTCTGTCCAAAAAGACTACAAACAGCCAAAGAGACCTATAAAGAAAATTACAGAGTGCATCTTCTCTTCACCTGGCAATCCAAACTGCGCTGTTACAAGTTTTAGGTGTTTATCCCTTTTTCCTTACTGATCCTGAAGCTTTTTACCAGTTTAAATTCCAGTAACCTCTGAACGAAAAAGCAGTGTTCTACCTTTGAAGACCTAACTTTTCCTAGACAAATGTTAAAAACGAAAATATATATCAGCACAACAGTTGGGCTTTTCAATGAGCTACACAAATCACAGCTGGAGAGCATAGCTGTCTAACTTCTTACCCAGGCTGGTCTCGAGGCTCGGGTGATGATGCCTGTTGACTGGCTGCAGATGTGAGGGCTGCCTGAGGAGCTACTGGGCTCCAACCAGTACAGACAGGGCAAAGTGGTGCAGCAGTTTTCCTGCAGTCCAGGCAATGTAAGCCAGTGTGGTGAGCAGTGCTCAGAGCTGTCTGTTGCTATGTGACCTACAGCCGGAAGACGTAATAAAAGAGACACTATTATCAATTGCAACCAAAGTAACATAGGCAGTACAGTCAAGAGAAGAGGCAGACATTCATTATGCAGAGCTTTTTTTGTTGCTTATATGCAACTTGAAAAAGTTGGCCTATTTAAGTTCCCTATGAAAAAAAAGGTAATTTAATTATCTTTTGAAAAAATAACTGTAGAATAAGTTTGGCATGAAACATTTGCATACATCTGCAGGTTAGGCCTGCAACATTAATACAATATTTGCACAGTACATTAGGCTGTGCAGTGGGTTGGATGTGCAGTATGAAAAGTGAATTGAATAGTGCACATAGAGTATTAAAAATTATATAAATCATCTTCATAAAAATACATATGCATACTTGATGTATTTTTCCATCCATATGCAAACTAATTAAACTTACAGTAGATAACTTCTTTAGTAACTAGATAAAAAGCTATTGAAAAGCTAATAATTGTCACTTAATCCTGACAGCAGTATATTAAGCAGATTGTCTGTAAAAAAAAAAAAAAGTTATGCTTCTCTGCATCCTCATAGTGCTTCTCATGGCATTTATAAGAATCCCCAAAAGCACCCAGTCAACATTTGTATCTAGGGTCAATGTGGGTAGTAAATGGGCTTAATAATGGGCCCATTATGGAATTTTTCTCATGCCAAATGCCCAAATTAATGAGTTTATCCATGGGCCCCTTTTAAAATGCCTGTTTTTCCCTTGGTACCCTAGCATAACCCACATGGGGCCCACTTGGGTGAACCCATTTTATACCCACATGGGCCCCACATTCAAATGTTGACTGGGAACCAGTGAGAGCTGAAAAGTCACTCATGCAACTGTCAATCATATCAATCACCACTCGTGAACTGCAGTCAGACAGAGCTGATGAAATATGAATTAAGACTCGGTTACTGCATTGGCTATTTCTCACTTAAAAGGTTTTTAACAACATTTTTTAGCAACATTTTTTAGCAACATATTTTAGCGTACTGTTGCTGTAAAATGTGAACGTTTGCTCTGGCTGATGGGCATTGCTTTGTTTTGGCTCGACTGTTTCTAACAGCTTAACAGTACACTAAAATATTTTTCTGAAAACATCTGAGGTGAGAAATAGGCATCACAGAATCTTGATCAGCACTGCCTAGTTTGACAGTTTGACTGCAGTTCAGGAGCAGTGATTGACTGATGATTAATAACTGCTCTCTCTGAAAATGATCTGTGATTGTCTCCCTTTGTAAGCTAGATTTCCCAAAGCCTAAAGACAATGCAAAGTGGAGATACAGAAGTCTTGTGTTCTCTCAGATGCCAGTGATGCCAAAATTAAACTCCCTGCCTCAGTTTAAAGGCAAAATTGAATTATTATTACTATTAGTATTCTAGTGAATGCTTTTACATTGGTGATCTGAGCCAAGATAATTCACAGGCAGACAGTATGGCAACTGCAGCACTGATCTTACCCTCTTCCTTTGACTCACACATTAGCAATGTGTGAGTCAAAGGAAGAGGGGCAAAAATGCACCGTGCCACCTTTAATTTTTTATTTTTTTTATATTTATTTTTTAAGTGAGGCCACTGGGTTGGCATAGCAGAGGCAGCAAAAAGAATGCAAGGTCACTTTGAAGCTGGCAGAAATTCTGCCACAGTATAACTTGAGCTTGGGCACCCACAGGTAATTGTGTGATACCAGCTGGGAAGTCATACAGAGGGGACCATATCAGGAGAACAGGGCATGGCAGAAAATAGGCAGAGTGGAGGTTAAACTGTGAACTTAAGCAAGGTCCATTCCTAAATCAAACTCTCTTGGGGTCCAGATAATCCCCCTTTGAGGTTTTGACCAATCTGAGGTTTCATACAGTGTAATGATATAAAGTGTGACATTTTGCAGCACTCGCTATCTGATCTAATTGGCAATAACAAGTGCACAGTAACGCTCAAACTGAGCCCATCATTGGAAGCTGAAATGACTGACAGGCTTAACAACCTGCTATCTGACAACATGTTCACTAACCTCCTGGAAATTGCAGTAGCTGAGCTGCAACAGACCATCTATCCCTAAGGTCTTTATCCGAATGAACGTTTCTGAACACAGTCATAATCATATCAGAAACTCTGTACTTCATTTATGTCAATCACAGAATGCTGAGAGATGTCATTGCATCCACTTTGTAGGGTGTATGTATCTGAATACACTTGTCCAAAGTGTTTTTTTAGAAGTTTGGCCACAAACCCTTAAACCTTAGTTAACTGACATGTTTACAATCACAGCTGCTCCCTGCTGTTTGTGTTCAGCCTTTACGACTGTCTCAGCTGTTGGATATTTGGCAGCAAAGTTACACGGGAGCAAATGCCACGGCAGTAATGTGACTGCAGTGTATGACAGGAAGGAAGTAATTAACAGCGTGGGTGCCATACAGGAGAGGAAAGATTGACCTAATCAATCAGTCCTTCTTTTTTTTTCCACTTCTCATATAGACCATTTAATCAAATTATATATGTTTAATCAGAGCAACTTGTATGGCAGGAATTGCTGGAGACTGCAAAAATGCTAAATATAGTAACTTTACAGGACAGGGAGCACAAAAAATACACAATATAAAATCAGGCCAAAAAGAGTTCACGGAGCTTGAGGTAAGTTAATCACTCTATTCTGATGTTAATGTTATTCAGAACCAATAGACAGCACTCAGAAAATGGGTCAGCTGTGCAGGAAGACCCCAAGTTGGTCTAGGAGAGAGAGGAGTAAAATAAAACTAGATGATGAATATGAGGGACCAGCCAGAGGTGGAAATAAAAATGCAATATGAAACTTAGAAATCTGCATGTGTAATCGCTATATATAAAAAACTTTTAGAAATATAGTTGAACTTCTGAAGCCTCATCATCTCAGCGGTGCATTTATTATGTACTTCTAAGTTGGTAATATTTCAGACACAACATTAATTTGAATACAAACATTTCATAACTTCAGAATTTATTTGAATAATTAATCTGTGTAAAACTTTGTCATAAAGCGCATTAGTTACAAGTTTTGTGTTTTGTGAGATAACAGTGTTTTTTTTTTTTTACCTTTGACTTTTATCACCAAATTCTAAATACTTCATTCCTCGGTCCAAGTGGACGTTTGTGCCAAAATTTTAGGAAATCCTCTCAAGGACTTCTTTAGATATTGTATTCATGAAAATTAGATGGATGCAAGGTCAGAGTGACCGTGACCTATGGCCATCAAATTCTGATCAGTTCATTTTTGAGGCCAAGTGGATGTTTGTACCAAATTTCCCTCAAGGCTCTCTTGAGATATTATGCTCATTAGAGTGAAACAGGCAAGGTCACACTGACCTCAAACTATTACCACCAAAATCTCATCAATTCATTTTTGAGTTCAAGTGGACCTTTGTGCCAAATTTAAAGACATCTCCTCAAGTTGTTCTTGAGACATCCCGTTCATAAGTATGGGCCAGATGGACGGACAACCCAAAAAACATAATGCCTCAGGCCATGGCTGTCGCTGGCACAGAGGCATTGAAACAGGCAGAAAGGAAATGTGAAAAAGATTCCAGCTCAACCTTATACAGCTGGGAGAGGAGTAGAAGTTCATAGTTAAGACACAAAAACATCATCATAATTAACTAATTAACTGAACTTGAAACTGCATGCATCAACACACACATCACACCCTGTTGTTTTCAGCAATACCAAGGCCCTTTAAGTGCCTAAGCTGCTAAACACGTCAAGTTATGGAGGATGACAAATTAGTTCTTTAACACACCTCGGATGGTGTTTTTTAGAAAGATGTTAATCAGTGAAACGTGATAAATATATCATTTAGTCAGCAGTGTTTTACCTCAGTTCTTTGAGGAAAACGTTTTTTCTTGCATGCCTCTATGATGACCAGAGATCCCAGAGATTCCAAGACATCAGGGTCAGCATTTAACAACAGCAGAACTATATCAACACACAACACATAACACACATTCCAAGTCATATTTAGTTGTTTTTTTTTTTTTTTTTTGTTGTTGTTTTTTTTTTTTATATCATAACAGTTTAGTGAAAATGCATGTATTCAGGAAGCAGTGAGCATATGATTGGATAAATGAGACTTGGATTATACTGCACGAGTTGTGTGCGTTTGTAAACAGATGTTTTAATTTAGTTCATCTGTTGTTAAAAGCTGTCACTGATTACTTCAGTTTATAAGGAATGCTTGCCTTTTGGGGATTTCCTGTGCACAAAGGAGGCATCACAAAATCAAGGTAGCACAGGGTGTGTAAATGACACACAATGGTAATTTTGTGGGTGAAATTTAATGGGTTTTTTTTTTGCTAAGAATGACTCATTCACACACTTACTCATTCATTCATCAAGATAAAACAAATTCAGTCCAAATTGAGTCCATGGAGATGAAGAACAATATTTTTCTTGAGGCCTTGCAAAATGATTTCATTCCCACACCTGTGAAACCATGGACTTAACCAAGACTTAATGATCTTTTTTTCATTATTAATTCACGGCCATGATATATATATTTTACAAATGGCACCAGGCAGTGTCCACAGAAAGCAGAACACAAGATTGTTTAAATTTTTTGCAGCTTTTTGTGGTTCACAAGGTTATGATAAAGTAAAAGTTTTCAGCCCCACTGAAGCATGTGATGTGGGTGCAGATCATCTGCTCAATCGGTGAAAGTGAAAGCAGGTGTTTATCATTATGTCCCCTCAGCAGTGAGTGACCGAGCTTTGTCAAGTTGTTTTAGGAAGAGTGAAACTTGCAATGGCCGAAACAAGTCTGGATTTTGATGAGAAGGGTCCACTGACTAACTTTTTTGTGGAGCTTTCAATCTAAGTCTTAATCTGCGCAAGTCTGTCCCTGAGCTCAAGAAGGAGCTGTCACATTAAAAACCAGAATTTGAGAGAAAACCTGATCTCCTGAGAAGTATACTGCAAGCAAAGAGAGACTAATTCCTGTATGCACAAAAAGACTTAAAAAAAAAACTTTTTAAAGACTAAAGTCTGACACCCTCTTACCTCTGAAGTCAGTGAGGGATTTAGTCACAGACTATAAGATTTTGCAGGGACGATTATCTTGTCTTTGACTTATCAAAAATAAATCGGCATCTTATTTGGAGATTACTAAATCCCCCCTGAGAAGAAATAAGGAGTAAGTATGACTGGTCATTTACATGGCAACTGATCTTGCATGATTTGGCCGTTTGTCCACATCACAACAGCATTTTAGAGGTCAAAATGCAACCCCTTTTTGGTGTTCTTCTGGTGTGTCATTACGAAGTTACATCACCAACTACTGGCCTGACATACATACTACAGCATTTTCAGTTGTGTTTGTGGATCCATCTACAGGAGGATTTCTCTCAGAATATTATATGGATGCAGAATTTTTAAAAACTCAAAGGAAAGACTTTGCCGTTTTTTAGCAGAGCTGTTTTTATCTAAACATAGTCTGAATCAGCTGTTGTGCTCATTGGCTTCTCAGAATTTTCTCAGCTCTGAGAACAGATAAAATACAAAGTTAAGTTGAAATTGATTACTGAGACAAATTTCTGAAATTGAGCAGACTTATCTATAAGCCAGTCAAGTTTTCTTTCAGACTTTACTGTTTTCTAACAATTACTGCAGTAACAGAGGAAACAAGCATTTTAAGATCTTGATTTAGGGGCTGGTTTAGACAAGAGGAGACTTTTTAAGAAATATGAGAAAATGTTCAAAATCTCACATTGATGTTATTTTGAGCTCAGATATGTCCAGGAGAAATTAACTAGACAAAGAAGAGATCTTATTCTGAATATTCTACCCTTCTCGGGTGTCACTATTTACATAACTAAGACTAGATTCCTTTTTGAGATTATTTTCCATCCTGTGTCTAGTGGAAGCTATTATTAGGCCAAATTCCCTTGAAGAAATATGACATATTAACAACTTCTTATGTGTCCACTAAAACACATAGCTCTAGAAACACAAGATAAAAGGTGCCATATGTCAACAATATATGTCAACAATATTTAAATTTGGCATCAGTATAAAACATTAAAAAATACTGTATCTGTGTACAAACTTTGCATTTGGACTTTTGGACCACCATTTTGAAAAACAATTTCCTTTTTTCCACAATACAACAGAACCAGGACTTGTTCACAGTCTCTTGCCCCTCTGGACTCCTTTCCATGCTTACTGTCTAACGAGTTTATTGCCTTGTCTTTGGTCTCTGGGAGGGCTCTCTTATTCTTTTCTATTTGCAGACTGGCTTAAAACTGGATCGGACTGAGTTTAATTTCCACCAACTGACTTGGACTGAGTTTAATTGCCCCCTCAATCCAAATGATCAAGATCACGGGAGCATGCCTTGTGAAGTAAACTGTCATGATTTCATTCCGACATTGGAGATTTGTCTGTGCCAGTGGAATCGCTTGAAAAGTTGTTCAGTGTAAGGCCGACATTAGTCAAAAAGCCTGCGAGAGCATCTGGAGCTGTGATGATGAGAGTGCATGTTATCATGTGAAGTTCTCGGGGATCAAAGTTAGTGATCAGTGACAGATCCACAGTGCAGAGACCACGAGAGAGATAACAACAGCCACATGAAAGATGGAGGCACATGATTGCACATTTGGGACGCCTGCAAAAAACAGAATGACCAAATTAGAGACAGAACCCGAAAGCTTTTACACTTTGATAGTACTTCATATCAGGTGATCCTCACTTAGATATCCTTACTTTTATTTCAGTGCAGTATTGAATGATTTTTGTTTGTTACACCTGAGGTAGCTGTAGCCTTGGCTCTGATTAGATTTTCTTCAAGAATGTGATGGGAAAAAAATGATACACACTTTTTAAAACATTTTTTATTAGGCTGTGTTCCCCTCTTTAGAGTTTCAGTCATCAATCCTTTTGAGCTTAAGGTGTGTGTGTTTGTGTGTCTGCTGTAGCATGCGTTTGTGTGTTGCGGCTCTGTACAAGAATGTGCCAAGACACCAAAGCAAAGACTCTGAAGCACTGCTTCTTATCTAATTTATTGATGACTCAGTGTTTGTCCTTGGGGATGTTGTATCACGTTGCCTGGTCATTGTGTAAATTAAATTTATTTCTTTTACTCCACCATCAAATTACCTGAAGCCTCTGTATCCAGCCCATACGTGTAGGATGTAGAACTTTGCGATCGATGTGTGTCTGAAGTGAAGAACCTGGAAGCTGGCTCACAGTGATTTCTTATTGATGTTTCAGATGGACACAATGAGAGATGACATTCGGTATTTCCAGTTCATTGCTCTTCCACTTTGCCAAAAAGGAAGCTTTTCACTTTTCTTTTTCTTAATACTTTTATTTCTATGCTGGGTAAAAGTACAAGTCCTCTTTTAATACACTTTTGACAATGAAAGTTGTCTTTTTATCCTCAATGTAATATACTCTACATTGACCTTGAACTCCAGGTATGCAGTATTTTTTATTTTTATTTAGCTTTTCTAACTTTGCCAGGAGTTTCCATAGAAACACAAATGTTTTTTAAGATTAATTAATCTGTAATTTTACAAAACAGTGACTCAAATCCGTATAATGTGAGTGAGTTCTCTTGTAGTTAGACGCCTACCTGGATGTATCACCAAGAGTTTGAATATCTTTCAGTTCATTGTTTTAGTTTTACAGCTGCAACTGTGGTTTATGTTGAGTCTCACAACTCGGCCCCTTGACTCTCGAGTACTGGCTTTAGCCTCTTGGGCAACGTAGAAGCATAAAAGCTGCCCCACTGTATTTAAAGGGTTTTAAGGAGCATATGTAACCTAGAGATACTTCTTTTTTTTTTAACAAGTTATAAAGAAAAGTGTATTCTATGATTTTATTGTCAACTTATATTCTCCTACAAACACCAGGACACTATTTAAACGATCTGTAGCACATAGTCTAATGTGCATGCTACAAAAGCTTTCTGGGCATGGCCAATTTCCCAGGCAATGCATAATCTGGATGCAAACTGAAGCACAAATGGCAAAAGTATTGTATTTATATAGTTTCTTAAATAATCATAGGTGTTTTCGGTGTAATATGACTTCAACCAACCAATGTGTCTTCTCCCATTTTCTTTAAAAGCCAGGTGTGCCCACATACTTGCATCCAGCAAATTAGAGTTGTTTTTTTGAAGAGAGTAATGCAGTAAGAGCATTAATGTCATGGGACATATATGCAGCTAAAGCAAAAAATGTAGTTATAACATTGTTGGATTATGGTGATCTTTTATGAACGCACCTGATCATTGCCAAAAGAAATTAGACACTGTTTACCATTGTGCTTTACACTGTATTACTGGCTGTGGGTACCACGTACACCACTGTACATTGTATGCTGCTGCTAATTGGCCTTCTCTGTCTGTCCGCAGGCTCTCACACAGGTTGGTTTTTATATACAAAAGTCCACTTGGGATGGTTCCCTCTTATTTATGTACTTATATGTATACAAACCAGAATCAATATGGCCTGTGCTCTCACAGTACTGATGTCGGTCCCCAAAGTTCACACAGAACTTGCCAAAAAAGCTTTTAAATTTGCTGCCCCCTCCACTTAACTTACAGAAGGACTTAAAGCTGTCTGAACTGATCACTCTGGGGGAATTTAAGTCACTTTTAAAAGGTCGAGAAAATAGCACTATTGGTCAATATGACTGCTACTCCAATGATAACTGAAATTTGATGATTGTACTTTTCGCATTTTAACTCGAGATTGTGCTCGCTCTTTGTACTGTGTGATAGTTGTATTTATTTGATAGTTGTATTTGTCTGACTGTATTTATTGTTGTAACTTTGTTTTAAGCTGCCCTCTTGGCCAGGTCACTCTTGGAAAAGAGATTACAAATCTCAAGGAGTCTTTTACCTGGTTATATAAAAGACGTATATATTGAGGAATTAAAAATTTTATCCTCTAAAATAAAGTTATGCTGCTCCTCATGAGCAACGGACACATTGTCTGTCTTAACAGAGGGTCAGACAGCAGCTCTACAGCTCTGCCCTGATCTCTGCTATGTTAACATTTAAGAGAATGTCATAAATATTTTCTGGATTAATTATGTCTTATTTCACCCACCTGCAGTCCATCCACCTGTTCCTGTGTGTGTAAAAAGCATGTCATGAATCCGCCCATGTAGGCACATCTTACTATGTGAATACTGCACACTTTTAAGAGATAAGGCAGGATAATTCTCAGCATGAACGTACAACATTATCTAGAATCATAAGGTCAATATTAATCCATTCAAACCTGAGTGAATTGGCTTAATTTCTTTCAAAAACATGGAAAGAAGCTGACAAGCAGCTTAACAAGAAATTACCCCCAAATGTCTAATATGTTACAAGAAAATTATCTAAAAATAGCAAAAAACAAAGAAGGAAAGGTAAAAAACAACAACAAAAAAAACAACAGAAAGTCCCTGAAGTAAATTAATTAATTAATCCCTGAAGTAATTAAAAGATTTTTTTTTCAATTCTTTGTTTTCCTTAATGATTCTCTCTCTCTCTCTCTCTCTTTTTATTAAATTTTAAATGACCTAATTATTTTAATAAACTTTCTTCTTTTTTTTTAATTTCATGCTTAGATGGTTATTGCCTTTTTTTCCAATGAACGAATCAAATAAATTTGCTCACGTTTCAAAGGTTTAAATGCCTGAACACAGCCCAATGTTGATCCAGGTTTCAAAGGGTTAAGGGAAGTAAACTTGATTTTAGGTTTTGCTTTTTTTGCCATAGCATGTTATTATTGATTATTCTGTTGTTCAAAAAACTTTACTTTTTTGTTTATTTATTTAATTTTTCTATATTGTGCCCCTCAGTTCTGAAACCAAATCTACACTCTTTCATGCTAACATTTGTTTTCAGTAAAAAAAGCTTTGATAAACCCACTGTAAACCACCTGCCCTGCACCAAACAACACACAGACAAAGTTAACGACTTCGCTGGTGAACACAGCGGAGTATTTAACGACTAAAGAGTGAAATAATTCCTCAGGAGCTGAGACCAAAAAACAGCTTAAAGGAGAGTGAATACTGGACTTAACATATCTCAAACATGAATGTTAATGCTGCTCTGTGACTGCAGGGTGGTTAAATGTTTGTAACTAATTATACAACATAGTTTTGTAACCTGACTAAATAGATCTTGGCAGCAGCCTCAACATCAACACATAGTATAATAATCGAATCAATCAATCATGATGATTTTACACTGATATTTTGTTCACCGAGCATTGGAGTTATGTAAGCCCTTTGGAAAGTACTCATGCATGCTGTGTACCAATTTTGGCTGTCAGTCAGCTTTGTAAAGTAGGTGTCACTTTTTTAAATGATCGATGTTTCATTTTGAAACAAAGTGCTTTTCATACACAAAGCTCTGCCTTGCTGTTAGTCCGCTGGATACTCCTCCTGGTCCTTTGTCTTATTCGGTCCAGTCTTGACTGGGTTTTTAACATATTCTAGGCATGCGTGACCTCGACCACACTGATGTCGCCCTTGGAGAGAAGAAAACGGCTCTCATGCATTTCCCCAAGCGGGTGAAATTCCTCTTTATTTGAGCTGAACTAGCAAAGAAGAATTGAAATCCCCGAAGAGATTATAGGCTGCAAAGGGGAAAAAAATAAGTTCTGTCATTCGGTCCGAGACTCATCTGTACGATACATTCTTTTGGACCAGATTAAAATAATGGAATTCATGAGATATTTTTCATCTCATTTCCAAGAGCTATACCTCTTTGTTTCTCTGTCACAGAAGTGACCCTTTGCACTTCAAAAAGTGCAATTTCCGGCTCCAATTACTATTCAAATTTGATATTACACTGATATCGTTTCAGTTCTAAAGTAATAAGAAAATCAGCGATGACATTGGCTCATTAAAACTGAAAGTTTAAGAGAGAACACTTACAAAAATGGAGGCAGTCTTTTTTAGCTGCTTCATGTTCTCACTGTGCAGCTCCTGAAGCCACACACCACTTACACTTGTATTTCTATCCACCACCATCTAAACTGCTATCAGGCTCCCATATGAAACATCCCACTTCTCTTATGTAACATCATTTGCCAGTGGAGTGCTGACAGTTTCCATCCACATGCATGAGTGTCTCACTCCATTAAAAATCTGTAGGAGAGACGGCCTTCCCCGCTCCCACACGTCCAGGAGTATTTAAAATGAAATACAATCATGTGCATTGAATCAATTATGATTATTATTCTCCCATTAGGAAGTTAGTGAGTCATGTTGATTACATTTCATAATCTATGGGATACTTTCTGTACATTCATTTTGTTGTATTTGCTTATAACAGATTCTGACTCACTGGCAAGTAGGAGTTAATGTTTTGTTATAGCACAGCAGGTGTGGTTTTTGAGTTTTGTTCCTTGTCCTGTTATAAAAATCTGCTTTAGTGCCTGCTGGGGTTTGAAAATGACTCATCTGGAAGACTATACTCTGATGTATGAACTATATGATTTAGGCTGCTTTTATGTGATTCAGAATGAAGTGTTTTTTATTACTTTTCCAGTACTGCTGCAATTTTCTCTCCATGCGGGTTGCCGCTGTAAGTATTTGAGCATAAACTGTGGGAGAATTGGAAGATGCAAAGCAGAATTTCTGCTATGGCACAACAAAAATGACAGACTTTTTTTTTTTTTTTTTAAAGTAAGGCAAGGAATTTTATTTCGTAACGTTTTTCCCATCCATTGTATACACATGATCTTGACAAGTTCCACTTAAAAAAGTGAGTCAATTATAATTCAATAAAGGTTCAGCAGTGGAGGTGAATACAGGCAAGGCTTGAGTCATACCATCTAAATAAAGGTCACTGGTCTCTAATTACCCCTGAGGTCTCCTGATGAGTTCTGAGGAAAGAGTGTGGAGCCCCTGTTGATTCAGACATTAACGGTCATCCATCTCATACTCATGGCTTTTAATTCATTTTAAATCATATTCCTTCTAAGTTAGTTATGTGTTGATATACACATGACGAAGTCACAGTCCATTGTTAGGTGTTTAGCTTTCAGCGTCCATTATGAACAGGGGTGCATATATTTTAAAGAGCAGCTTAACAACCTGTTTCAACCACAATGTCTTACTCCCAGCTTCTCAAATGTTGATGTTAAATCAGTGATCTTTGGTGTCAAATATCAATGCACCAGAGGCACCCTTGAGCAGCAATATTTTTTAAGGCTCAGAGCAACTGCATGAGCGTAGTGAACAAGAAAGTCTTCATAGGGCGGATGGAAGGGGAGGTGGCAGGGTCAAACAAACTCTGGACTTTCACACAGGGGAGCCTGCTGTCTTGTGTGAAACCAAAAGTCAATCAAGTGTGCTGGTATGTGTAGCATGTTACGTTATGTCAAGTTATGTATGTGCATATGTCACTCAACGTTACATTACGCCACTAACAGCCAACAGACTTATTCTAATCCAAACCATGATGTTTCTTTCTAAACAAAACCACATACTTTTGTTGCCTACACCTGAAGAAATAACCGTAAAAACTTTTTTTTTTACCTTCATTTAAAGTTTATTTTGAAAAGAGGATATTTACAAGTAACAGGCATATATTGACACTCCATCCCTGAGTGTCCAAAACTGATGCTACAGGGGTAGGGGGTAGCTAGTTTAATGTTTAGGGCCACTGACCAAGTGTCGGTGTTTGAAGAGTTGGGAATGAGAATATGTTAGGAATAGCTTGAACACAGCCCATTCACAAATAACCAAATGATGATAAACAATTAATGAATTGAATGTATGAAATATAACCGGATGCTGCAGTTTCCCATTTGCTGTTTTGTTTGTTTATTTTCAGTTACCATGTCTGTCTGTTAAATACAAAGATGGCAATGCATGATGGCAATTAGCCAAGTAAAGACTTTAAATAGTTACATTTTTGTTTTGTTTATCTGAAGATTAAAAAAAATATAAAACAAAGTGTTACTTTGATTTTTGACAATTGGAGAGAGCCAGGCTAGCAGTCTTTATGCTAAGCTAGGCTAATTGCCACCAGCTTTATACTTAAAAGGATACTTTGCCAACTTGAATCAGTTTTTTATTGTAACAATGTGGGTAGTATGCGAAAAAGAACTGTGGTAAACCATGTCATTTTAACAGCACCCAGATCTCCTTGCTCATCTCTTAGTTTATGTGTTTCATGTCATCGAGAGGGTCTGGGTTAGGGGTCCCGCTCCTTTCTCTCTCAGTTCAGACTCTAAAACCAGTCAGTGTTGATAAATTTTGAATTATGATCCTGTTACTGAGCTGCCTATGTCTTGCCTAAAACATTTTCAGAAACATATTTAGGCATAACTAGTAACTGTAATTTTTAGATTGTTTACTACCAGCTGGAAGCCATATTTTTTGTTGTTGAAAAACATACAAGCTTGCATTACATCACCCATCAGTGTCAGCATTTATTGGTGCGGTGCAGCAGAAATCATTCTGGTAGTTGTAAGTTTTTTATTATGGTATTCTAGTATTCTAGTATTTTTGTCTTTCTGCATAGACAGCCCAATTTTATGAAAAGACCGTCTTTCCAGGAGTGAAACACTTCTTTAACAGACACCCTTGAGACTGGTATTGCTCTTATTTCTAACTCTTGAAAGTGAAAATATTGCCCTTATTCATGTTTTTAACTTAACAATGGACAGACATAGAAATATGTCTTAACCCTGAAGTTTTTTCCTTGCTTGTCAGTATCTTTAATCTCTTTTTTTGATCTTTTTTTTTTTTGGCCTGCAAAACTTATATTGTCAATTTTATTATTATTTTTGGGAGAAGAGACATCAACACCCAACACAAGAACATGAATTTTGAAAATCAGGATCGGGGTGATATTTGCTATTGCAGCATAGCTTTGGGATGTAGGCTACTATGAAGGTTGGATTTTCACAGGAAGGAAAAAAAAAACGCCTGGTGCAGGCTATCTCCCCATATTGGCTCCCAGTTGGGCAGCTTTGTTATTGCTGCTCCGCTGAGGTTTAAGAATTGGCCTCCAAAGGTTTGGGGCTCTCTCGCCTTATCCCTCTCTTGGCAGCAGATCAATAGATTAGAAGGGATGTGTGCCGACCCTTTTCCACCTAAATTGCTGTGTGAAAGGTGTATCTGTGAGGGATTTCTGACAGCCAGGCCCTTCTTCTCCAGCTGAAATCCGCCACAGCCTGACACTGGACTTCCGCTTGGCTTCTGTTTCCCAAACAGTCGTCTATCCAGCTCATCTCTTTACCTTCATGTCTTCATCTTTCATGCCACCTTTACCTATTTCCCTGCTCTTTCTCCCACCCAACTATCTCATCCTTATTCCACCTTCCCTCCCTGTCCTTCACTTTTATATTACATTTTATTCCTCCTTGTCCAGCTTCACCACCCCACAGTCCTGCCATCCAACCACCCTTTCTGTTTCACCTCACAGCAAGCAGCTTGTGCCCCCAGCCTGTACGTAAGCCCATGGCATCCTGTCTACATCTGCCTACTCTCTGATTATATTCTCCTGCAGTGCAAATCCAAGAGGCGGGCGGCAAGAAATCCCCAGTTGAAAAAACCTTTCACACTAGTGACTGTTGCTGTCAGCTCGCTCGGCATTAGCTGGATGAGTCCGAAAGTACACTATGCCATTTTCAATTATACTCAACACACTGACAGAATGGACATTTTAATACAGAAGGGATGGAAATGTCTCTTACTGTACTTGCACATACAATATGTACATGCTGGAGATTATATGTTCTTTACGTCCAGGAGATATCTGGTAAAAAGATAAATTAGAGGTGCATTGCAATGAAATATTTCCTTTTAAGAATGTCCTCACAAAGTAGTTTAAGTGGTTAGACCACAGTCTCATAATCCTCTTTCGCTGAGGTTTCACTCTGGTCCAAGTTGTAACCTACAGATCTAAAAAATGCAGCAATGGGGAGTGCCAAAAACTGCAGTTCCTTGTTTGGCCACTTGAGGCTGGCTTCAAAAAAAGGTCTTTACAGCAGCTAATGACTTTGTTATTTTTCCAGTGCAGGTTAACAGTTATTTGATAATTACTTCAAATGCAAGTTGACAGTTTTTGCAAATTATGTAATGAGAGAGAGAGCTGTGTGTAGTTCGTATATACTTTGTCTCCATTACAGTATGTTTCTCCAGGCCATTCTCATTCCCAGGTTGTCAGATACTAACCCTTTCTTATGCCCCTCGCAGTGTGATATCGACTCCCTTTAGCATCTTTATGAGATGCACCAGGCTTTCACTTACTCCAACGTAAACCTAAACAATGCTATACTTGATGCTGAGAGCAACTGATACAGTATAAAGAGTGAGTAAATTAGCAAAGGGGGGAAGGGAGCTTAATGGGTCAAAGTAAACCAGACTTTCACCCAGAAGAATGCCATTTTTGTGAAATCAAGTTAATGTTGCTTTAACAGAAAATTATGTAACTTACAGTAGTCATGCATTGATGTCACTCACATAACATATTTACATCTCATTACATTAAGTTAAAAACTTTTTTATTTTAACTTAAAACATGACCTTTCTTCTAAATCTAACCAAGTAGTTTTGTTGCCTAAACCTTAACATGACTGTTTCACAACATAAATCACGGGTTACAATGTGCTTTACGTCACATAAATACATTAAAAAGCTCCCTGTGCATAGCTATCAGTCACTAAGGGGCATGACAAAGTGTCAAAGGCTGTTTTCAAAAACAATTTGCATGTTTTCCTACAAAAATGAAAGCAACTAAATTTGTATCCAAGTACTCCTGCGTTGATCTCTCACAAAATACTGGATTTTCCCATGGAGAGGCATGTTCGTAATTGTGTGAACTTTGTGTCATTTTTGGGTATGTCTTCATCATGTTCCTTTTCCTAAACCTTACCCCAATGACTTTACTTACTTAAGCCTAGAGACACACAACTGTGTTTCTTTTCCACAACCTAACCTTTGTAACTAAACATAAATTGCATGACTGTACATTAGGGTCATGACGTCATTTGTGGGATGTTAATTTGTAGGATATTCTATGAACTGTTGTGCATACATTTTTGTAGGATTGGGACAGTACAGTAGGGGTGCGGATGCAACCCTTGTTTTTTAAATAATTGCCCCCACTGACCCTCAAAATATCTGTGCACACCCCTGTTCGTAAGTGATCGTCTTTTTTCTGTGCCACTGGAGCACTCTCTTTACTATATACTGTGAGGATGTGGATCAATGTAAGAACTTAACATGATTTGTGCTCAGTCCTGATTCATTCGTGTTCAGAGTCACCTGGGTACTCCATCCTGCAGTCAGACTATTGTCAGGAGTTGTAGTTGGAGTAAGGATAGGAGAGACAACGAATTGCCTGATTTGGCCGCTCTGTGGCTGACCAGATGGGCTCTTTCCCTTCTAAGTCACTTTCCATAAAGTATGCAATCAGTCAGGTTCTTAGGACATGACCGACACTGATGTAGCCCCGACGCGGATTAGTCTGAGCCCACTGTTGGGCTATGGCGCTGTCTCTGCAACCTTGGGGAAACATCAAGGTCCTGTGACTTTGATGTTTGATAAAGAGACATACTCTGCATTATTTTAGTTGATGGGCCAGAGAGAGCATTGGGCTACAACTTAAAGACCAGCAGATTTAATCCCTGGAGTGTATTTTGCTTTTTTATTTTCTGCTCTGTAATCTAATTGAAGGCTAACATGTTATTCACAAACTGATTATCTCGTAATACGCTTTTAAGCAGAGCTGTATGTGTACCGTATGGTTAACAATCAGACAAAGAAAAGATTGTTTTCTTCTAAAGACACAATGCCCAAAAGGTTTGCTGCCTGCTGCCCTTTCTCTGTTATCTCCCCTCTGTTAATTGCTCATTAGAAGGGAAAATCTGGTTTTAATTGTCTGACGGTCAAGACACTCTGAAGTTCATTAGTGCTAATGTCCAAACTTCACAGAGGCACACTGTGGATTATGGTGCCCGTCTAGACACAAACAACAGCACTAGGCCAATTATTAATACATCCCATAAGAGCCTTTAGTGAGTGTTTGTTTGCTTTTGCAAGAGCTTCTATGTTTGATCCTAATATGACAACATGATGAATTTGTGGGGTATAATTGCACTGCCTCTGGTTTATTGCATATTTTTGCAACTGTACTCAAAATGTTCGCCTCAGAAAACAAATGTAAGGTTTGCTGAACAAACCACGGTAGGTAAAGCACAAATAATTGCTCGTCAGGGGGCTTATACTTTAACTCATGCCCATTGAGGCTGCTTTTATTTCAATAATACTAAGAGTCTATAGCCATGCTAATGACTTTGTGAGGCTGTAATGTTCAGTGTAAAGAGGGTGATGGCAGAATAATTATTTTTAAAAGTCAGCAAATGCTCGACACAAATAATCTACAAATAATGGCACATTCTTTCTGGCAGTATAGGACTCACTCAAGTCTCATGCATCTTGAATAAGTCTTGTACACAAAGTCCTTGGTTGTATTGTTTGTTGTTAAATGAAAAATGTGTGGGATTTATTTATCTGTTCTTTGTTTATATATTTAATAATCTATTTAACAGTACCTTTAGTTTAGTGTATTAGTGTGTTAATATGCAAAGTAAGTTTTCGTGGTTGCAGCAGGCTAAGCAAAGTGGTCCCTCTCCCAAGAAAAATTTCCAGCTACTCCTGGAGGGGTTCCCAGGCATTCCCTGGCCAAATGAGATATATGATCCCTCCAATGTGTTCTACGTCTAGCCCAGGGTTTCTAAAGGTCATAAACCAAAATGTAAGTTGATAACCAAAGCCATTGGGATTTATCCTCTGGGGTACATGAATATCTCTATCAAAATTTAGTGCCAGTCTATAATGTAGATTTAGATTTATTTCACTGATAAGGTGACATTTTGACCTGCTGACAGCACTGGATGAAAAAAGTCATGGCATCAATATCATCATTAGGTTCATCTTCTGGACACCAGGAATAGCTATAGCTACCAGATTTCCCTATTAATTACATAAATATAGAGTAGCTGTCAAGATGTTTCACTCCGAACCACAAAGGTCAACCTCTTTGTGGAGCTGGAAAAGTCACGGGATGATCACAGTTAGCAAGATTCATCTCCAGGGGACCATGAGTGTCCATTAAATGCAATAAAATGTAGTGAGAATTAAGACATTTCACTCTGAACCAAACAGGTCAGCTTCTTTATGGAGATTTAGGAAAAGTCAGGAGATCACCAACATCAGAGAGATTCATCCCCAGGGGACTATGAAAAATTGTACAGCAATTCACCAAAGTGGTGGTTTGACCATTAGACTGAAATAGCCATTAGTATTAAAAGAAGTCTTCTGAATTAAACATCAAAATGCAGTTTTGTAACTGGCCATAAGAACTGCTGAAAAATGTAAATTTGATCAAGGTCTGGTTATTTTCATTAGGCACAGTGGCTAAGTATAGGAAATGATCATGGTCTCCTCATAGAAAGGGAACGAATCACCCTGTTCTCATGTTCCAAACTCATAAAATAGCACCGCCCTGTCAGTGGTTTTGGTGTTATAGCTTTGACAGATGGCCACATGGCACTTGGTGCATCCTCTCAATATATGTGCATGAGTGGTCCCACTTAAGAATGCAGTTGGATGGAACGGGTCCCATGCCCATTAAATGCAGCAGGACAGCATCATGTTAAAATGCTGCTGGTAACAAAAGTTACATAAGGAGCTCAAAGGAAACTATAGGGTGGGTGGATGGGAGGGGTGGTCCCACAAACAACGGACTCTCATACGGGAGTCTGGTGTTTGCTTCTGGTGTGAATCTAATGTGTTTTCTACACCGTACCATGTGCCTCCTTCCCCTAAATCTAACCACCCATGTCAGCATGTGCATTTGTTGACATTCCAGCGTTGGTTGCCATGTGCTCTCATTGCCTAAACACTACCATGTGCAGTGTCATCCCACTGTGTGCGTTTGTTGACATCAGGGTTCCGGCATCCCAGAATATGAATAGCACACAGAAGGACATCTAGAGCATAATTTGTAGATGCTGAAGTCCACTGACAAAGTAGCAACATGTGACAAGTTGGGGTGAGAACTGTGTTGAAAGAGTTAGAGAAAGATTTAGGACACCCATGTTGACTGTCGTAGGCAACAGGGAGTAAACACTGCTTGCTCATGTTAAAGTTTGGCATTTGGGGAAATAACATTACCTGAAGACCTCGTTCTCTTCCAAGCACAGGAGTCACAATTACTCCAGCTGCTAGGGGGCTTTGTCACCTAAAACTGAAACATGTCATTTTGGGGCACTTTCTGAGACGACCGGTACTGTTGTTACCCTTTAGAGGACAATTAGCAACGAGAACCAGACTGTATATTTCATTTAGTTTGAAAAATAATGCCCTATACACAGTAATTCTGCCCTTTTCTAATATAGATATTGATATCCAGGGAGAGGTCTGGCTGAAGGTGGTGACAGCATATCTCCAAGGCAGGAAATGTAAAGATTGATTATGCCTTTGTTGTTATGCAGGTATACCGAGCAGAAAAGTGAAAAGGAGCCCAAGAAAAATTACATTAAAATGTTTTCATAATAAAAAGTTCAGCTGAACTCCTATTTTGCCATATTAAGGGTGACTTTTTTCATCATAGATGAAAAATCCCTCAAGTGCCTTGATTGTCCAGATTCTTTAATTCTAACAATGAAATGTAATGGTTTTTATTGAGGAATTATTGACTTTGCTTCAAGCTATGCAGGATTTAATGAAAATGGATTTGAGTCGCATAGATTTTCTTACCTGAGTGTTTTAATATCTGTTTGGTGCTGCAGGTGCCAATATGTTAAAAAAAAACTATCGGGCTGATCACTAAAACTGAATAGCTTCTTCTTTTTCTTTCTTTTTGTCATCTTTCTCCATCGGTGTCTTCCCCTCCTCTGTTTCTTCCAGTGGTGGTGTTATATTTGCAGGCCGTGGGAACCAAAGAATGGCGGGAGGTAAGTTAAACAACCTTTTGCTCTCCAATATCAGTATCCAATATTTGTGTCTACCTGTCTGCCAGATACGTGTTTTTTTCTTTTTAGGAATGCTAAATTATTAACTTCAAGAGTTTTCTTTGATGCTGGTGACTTTCAGTTAGAGCAGGGGTTATTAGGAGTCCAGAGGCAACTCACTGCAAACCCCAAAAACATTGTTGTAGAAAATTGAAAGTGTCAACCTCTTCACTTACCCACAGAGGTGTAAAAACTGTCTAAAATGGACTCAAGTAGAAAAAAAAACTTCATACACTTGACCCAAACTGATGGATTAATAGTACAGGTTAAGGAATAAATAAATAAAAACGATCTCATTATATCGGGTTTCTGATGTAAGACAAAGGAATTCATATCACGACTAAGGGCCGGGACACGAAGAAGGGAGATTCCTTTTGGGTCTCATCAAATATGCACAGTCTGCTCCTCACGACTCCGTGCTGTCTTGCCCTCTGTCACTTTTTTTTACAGTGGGGTTATGTGATTTTCCATTCATTACCACTTCTTTGAATTTCTACCCTTTTTCTTTTTTTTCCATCTCTCTGACACACAGACACATTTTCTTGTCATTTCGTAGCCCTATTTTGCCTCGTGTTATTTGCCTATGACATTCTGTCCTTAATCGGTATATTTACCCATTTGCAAATTCAAAGTCAACACTGATGTGTCAGTGAAGGCTTTGCCACTTCTGATCCCTTCACTTCAAGATATCTCACACCTTTTTTACGCCGCGCGGAAGGGCTTAATCAAAAACACGGCATGAATTGCACAGCAATCAGTAGAGTAAACATCCTGCTGCAGCCTTACACACCTTGAGCAGAATATTGTGCTTGAATAGAAAATTGAAAGATCCTTTGTTTTCTTTTGCCATCATGTTTTTCATTATAGCATGATTTGAATTTGTAGATTTTTCCTCTAAAGGAGACATACTGTGCATTTGCATCTCTTTTCAGCAAGCTAAAGAAAAAAAAATCAGTGCAAAAAGCATTTGTTTTATCATATCGCTATATCCTGAAGGTGTTATGTGATGTCCCCAACTAGTCCATCATCCACTCTGGAGGATGGAGTGTTGTTGTTTTTTTTCTTGCTTTAGTGGTTCGTGTAAGGTCAGGATTATTTTGGCTGTTTGCTGTTCCTGCTGCATCAGGCTGTGCACTAAATTGTTTTCTGATCACAAGAGATCCGATTTTTCTCCAGCCAATGCACTTACAGGCTCCCACAAATCATCTACAATGGCCCATGGTTGACTACAGACAACTTTTTCTGTAAATAAAAAAAGTCTTGCATTAATTCATTTTAATAAAATAAGGATAATTAACCCATTTGCTCATGGAGGTAGGTAAACCTATGCAAAATTTACCTTTGGTGAACTTCAACAGATAGATTCAAAACCTTTACCAGTAGCAAACCATCCTAAAAGCGCTGAACCTTTGAGAGAAAGGAAAGCTGTAGAGTCCAAAATTTGGGAAGCATTCACAGCTTATTACAGCCATTGCAACATTAACTTATATAGCCTTTTCTGTCAGAGTATAAAGTGCTCAGTGAAATCAAATAATTTGCAAACAATACTAAGACAGGAGTTGAAGGTACAAATATGTCATTGATTTAACTGTTAAACTTTTTGCTAAATGAAATGCCCACTGTTAGTTGGCAAACTTTATTGAATTAAACAATTTACAATCCTCAGAGCAAAATGCAAGTAGGGAGTAAACAGCACAGTACAGAAGAAAAAGAAAGAAAGGGTCTGATCAGGTGAATGGATCCAACAATTCTGAATATTTTAATTTGTAATTATTGTAGTACATTTAGTTATGATGACTATTCAGTAGTTGCACAAAAAGTTGCATTTAAGTACAGATGACAAATTATCAGAATAATTAGAAAAGCTAATGAATCATACAGCTGAGCCTGATTACATCTTAATCTGGGCTCTTTTCAGAAATTGAGGTCTATGAAGTTTGTGCTGTAGTACACAAAGCGCAAAGTTCAGTGTCAGTTTATTAATTCTGCAGCTCAAGGATAAATAGCTTACTGACCCTAATTACGTTTTGAAATTGGCCCAACCATAAGGCAAAAGAGAAGTGCTATCCAATTACTATACCATACAAAATAATAATGATAGGACGGCTGTACTTCAGCACTTTTACTGTAATACCCAGTAAAGCAGCTCGAGACCGTCAGATTTCCTCTTCAACCAATCTCTGTAAAACCTCTACAATGAACCAGTTCAAAAATGCTTTTTACTAATGCAGCTATTGTGCTGTGGTCTGCATGAGCTCTATTTTAGTTATCTGAACACAATGAATGTAAATCTTTTACAAGTCAACACACAACAACCGTGCACATTCACACAGGGGAAACAACTTTAAGCATAACTTTGCTAATTTAACCTGGACAGCTGTAGGCATACATTATTCCACTTATTAAATGGCTACATATGTAAGAAACCAACAATTTGACAAAAATATTGATTACATTTTTTGTATTGGTTTAACATTGATTTTAATTCTTCCCTTTAGCATCTATTATCCAAACTTGGTTTTGTTTGTTATCCACAGTAACAATCTGCTCTTCAGAAATAACAAATTGTGAAATACTTTTATTGTACTGTATTGTACTTTTACTTTAATAAGAAGCGGGAAGTTCATATTCATATTAAACATGCCTAAGTTTCACATAATGAGGTAAATTTATATAAGGCAAAAACCTTAAGCATTCATTTTAAATACTATGCTACGAAAAAATATTTTTTTGTTGTTTTTTTTCTACTTTTGAGACAAGATGAAGTCAGCTTGTGACAGATTTCAGTATATCTGTGCAAGGCACACTACTGCTGGCAGGTGCATAACGTTGCCTGCACTGCTACATGTAGCTACATGCTTACAGCAGGGAAAAATGTATTCTTGGTTTCTGATGTTATGGATTTCTTACAGATTTCGGATCATATTCCTGCTGGAAATGGTCTGTTGTGTTGAAAATCTTTTTCTTAGAATTTTCACAGTAGACGGTGCCGGCACTCCATCACAGTCATAGCTGCTAGTACATTGCTACATGTAGCTACATGCTAACTTTAGAAAAATGTCTTTATTATTTATGTCTTTATTTATGTCTTTATTGCAGAAGTTGTTAATTTCTCCCCAGTTTAAGATCATAGTGTTGCTGAAACATGTTCAGTTGTGAGAAATTTGGTTTAAAAGAATTTTTGGTGATTTTAATTTTTCTTTATGGGTAGAAAGTGCAGCTATATGGCTGAAATGACAGTGCAAAGATGTGGAGAGTGTAGATATGAAAGCAGACCACTCAGGTCATTATGGGCCATTTTGAAGGGGGGCTTACAGAGACAAAGGCTACAATGGAGCATTTCAGACACAGGATACAGATGTTCCAGCAAAGACAATGTATGGAAAATAAGGTTTTTTGTTTTGTTGTTTAACATTAGTGAAACATGATGTAACATGATGATGAACATGATCTAGCAAAAACCCAAAGTGCAAGCATTAACCTGAAAGGGAGCGTAATAGACCCCCTTTAAGGACAGTGAATCAAATTAATAAGTTATAAATAGTTGCAAGAAATACATGGTTTCTGTAACACATGCATTTGATGGTCTGATGTACAACCTAGCCTTGCCTAGCATATAACCAGCATTGTCTTTCCAAGTGCTCTGCTTTGGATACTCTAGGACTCTAGGACAATGAACATTTTTACCAGTTATAAAGCAATTCCATAACCTTCATGCATGCCCCAACACCTATTAACCAATCATGCCTGAGTGAGATTGTAAAGCAAAGGCCTGCAGCCCCAAAAACAGAAACAGTACAAGGAAATGTCGTGGGAATTTCCCTTTGGGTCAATATGCCAGGTAGATTCTGAGGTCTACTACACTCCCCTGCGTGGCCTCGGTAATGGCCAGGCTGGGGACGCATTTGATAGCACGGATTATGTGCACTGGGCACTAAAGACATGAATCGAGGTATTGAGGCAGCGGTGAGGCAGTGCCAAGATCAATAGCTCATTACATGGTGCTGTCGGGCCAAGCCACAGAGGCGAGGCTGGGAGTCCACCGGGGGGATTACTGGTGTGATTGTCAGGGTGATGGAGAGACATTCTGGCCCAGTAGGGAGGCTGGACCTGGGACTCTGTGGGTTTGCAGGTTTGAGAGCTGGCTCAAATGTAACTCTAATATGGCTGTGTGATTTCTCTGGGGACACAACGTTCAGCACAATGAATTTCAGTACAATACAGTGTGGTCATATTTTTGGAAAGGATATTTGTATTTATGGATTCCGGTCCTGTGTGAAATGTTACAGCAATAATGTGTGTCGCTGCTGAATCTCATCAATTTTATACACATGTATTTTCCTTGATGTGATCTTAATAACATGTATTGAATCATAAATCAATGTTCACTTTCTGTGTTCATAGTTTGGCAGGACAGAGGTAATCGACAACACTCGGAATCCAGATTTTGTCAGGAAGTTCGTCCTGGACTTCTTCTTTGAAGAGAAACAAAATCTAAGGTTTGATGTGTAAGTAGTCTGACACTTTTTATAAATGAATCTGAATTCATTTCACTCTAAACTTGGATAAATTCTGATGGAAATGCATCAGTCGGGGTTCAGGGTAACCTACTAAAAATAGCAAAGCCTTTGATTACATTTGAATGATTTTGCTCCCCAGGTCTTCAGTTCGGTGAAAAGCTAATTTTCCAGATTAGGCTAAATGAACAGGCTAATCAATGCTAAGATTAAATGCTGGGATGGCCAATCATGGAAGGAGATTTAAGAGACAAGAAAAAAAAAAAGAAAAAGGATAGAAGGTCACTTGCTAAGGTTGCTTGATAGCCCCACTGATTAAATTAGTGTCTTTATACCCACTTGGCTATTCTGTTCGGTTCACCTACCTGTTATCCTTAATCAATAACAGGGAAAGATCACTTACATGTCTCTGTACCTTTAATCAAGGCACAGAAATGTTTTTCATTGCTAAGTGAGGTCTGTAGGGCAGAGGCTGACAGACTTTGAACATGAAAATGGAACAAACATTTTTTGTGATGATACTGTTCCCATTGTGCATAATTCATACCTCAAGAGCATCCCTCCTGCTTTGCAAGGTAATTTTCTATGTTCAATGCCCAAATAATAAGCTTTGGGAAACAACCTAGATATTAGGTTACAGTAGCCTAGATAACAGCACTTTCAGATGTTCTTTTATTCTAGATTCTTTTAATTCAGATAGCCTAGTTTCTAAAATTAAAAATGTGAAAAGGTTTATAAATAATATTGCTGGGCAAGTTAGTTTAAACAGTGTTGCAAAAGTTGGATAAGAGGAAGAATACAGTTGTCTTGTTTGGAGAACATTGGATTTAATTAGCTTAGCTTAGCATATAGAGTGGAAGTTGGAACCAGCTGGTGTGCCTAAGTCCAAAAATATGTCTACTGTATCTCTAAGCTAGTCATTTGCATGATAAAAAGGACAAGTTGTCTTTTCATGGGTAGTCAAAGTCCTGGATCTTTCTCTCTACAAGATAAGCAAAGGACGATTCTATGAATGTTAAAGTAGCCTATGTGTGAACTGATTTTAGAATCTGAAATATTGAGCTACACATTTCATGACTTTTTTTTTTTTTTTTTTTTGCTGATAATAGTTTTGCAAACTTGCCTTTCAACAAACTCTAAGCTCGCATTTCTTTACTGTATGTACAGAAATGAATGTAGATATTGTAGACACAGAAATTGTTGCTTTTGGAAGTAAGCTCTTAAATCCATTTTTCAAGAATAGCAGTGGATCTGTAGTCATAGTTTCACTACATCTCTTTAAATGCAAATGCATAGTTCTTCCAATCTTATCTCATATATTTTTTTTTTTCTCACAGGTACAATGTGGACTCCAGAAGCTGTAACATTTCCAAACATGTAAGTACAGTATGTCCATCTCAAATGACAGTTGTGGTTCAGCGCTGACAACTTCCATCGAGCCTCAAATATATCGCATTGTATTCAGCATTACTCACACTGTTAAAGCTAATTTACAGTGAATGAGGTCAGCCGCTGATGATGATTTGGCATGAATCAATCTATTTAGTGCTTAGTTTACTTTAAATCCATCTTGTGACTAAGTCTTTTTTTTTTCCTTAACAAATCAACCCCCATGGGAGAGCAGAAGGTGAGTGTCGAATATGCAGATATCCACTGATTTCTGTTATTATATCCTTCAATCATCTCACCTTTTATTTTCCAATATATTTCACTGTCCCCAGAAGAGACTTGTGATTTTTCTGTGTTTCATCCACTTTGATTTTATTGTATTTTCCTCCCATTCTTTTATCTCATTTCATCAAGGACAAACACCAACAGCTCTCACCAGGAACGCTTCCCACGTAGTCTGTGTTCTTCATTTTATCCGTCTGCATTTTATCATTCACTCAGGTAAAGCAACTTTCAGAACTCCACTTCAAAGTGAAAGCAGCTGTTGTTGTTTGAGACGGTGTACTACAGCAGATTGTGCACGTCAGGACATTTACAAGAGATACACACATATTCAGTTTTGTGGGACTCGCACCTACACTTGCTCGCCCACACACGACAAACATCAACACATAGTGCTCTGCCCTTGTTGCTGTGCAGGAGTTTTATTGTGTCGTGTCATGTCTTTGCTTTTTTATGTTGCCATATGTTGTTCTCTGTAGTGTGGCTGGCTCCAAACTTCAAACTCTGTTGTTCAATGAAAATGCTGATTGAAGGGGAAAACTCTTTCTTTTATACCATGAGGACATTTGCCTTATGCACAGTGTGGTCCTTTTTAAGAATAATCAGTCAACAACGGCTAAATAATGCACCCCATAAGGACTGCCTGGGCTTGACCTAGTTAGATTAATGCATGCTTGTGTAATAGGTGGAATTAAACCCTAAATTTAATATTTAATTTAAAGTGACACTTCACTAAGACAAGATTAAACTGTAATGGGACTTTAATAACTTTAATATCTCTAATACTATCCCTATTGATTTTATGGTCTTTCATAATTGCTATTGGGCCTGTTATAACTCTGTTTATGAAAGCACACAAGGTCCAAAAATGTGTGGAGTGATTATGTTCAGTAATGAGCTGGTTCCCCTGTGCTAACTAATAAACTCATATGTTGAAAAAGGTGCAGAGCTTCGTAAATACATGGGAATCTGTAACATATAGAGCACACTGTGCTTTCTCAGAGGTATTAAATTAAGAATCACTCTACGGCTGTATCAAGAAGGGTATTATTAAAAGACACAGGCTGACACAGGTTAACTCGCTGTAACTGTACCTCCTGTCCAAACTGGCCATTAAGAAATACGTTTGGAATTTTGATGTAAATGATGGGAGATTGAATCCACAGTCCTCACTCTTTACAAAAACCCCTCCCAAGGTCAAGCAGAATACCAAGAACAATAACCAAAATATAGTTAATTCAATAGCCATAATCACTTATTAAGGGTCACGGGGGCTGGAGCCTATCCCTGCTGTCTTTGCTGAGAGGCGGGGTACACCCTGGACAGGTAGCCAGACTATCACAGGGCTGACACATAGAGACAGACAACCATTAAGGCACACATTCACAACTTTAGCCAAATATAAAGTTACCAATGAACCTGACCTTCATGTCTTTGGACCGGAAGAAAACCCTAACACAATACCTGCAAAATCAACACAAAAGGGTCCCCCCCACCTAAGGTCTGAACCTCACTCCAATCCAGGTTCCCACCTGGGACCCTCTTGCTGTGAAGCGACAGTGCTAACCACAACACCACCGCCTAAAATATAATAACTACAATAATGACAATTTAACTCTAACAGTAACTACAACAAGAATGATAACTGTGATTATATGATAACTGAACATACAGTGATACCTATAACTGTAATGATAGCAATAACTTTAGCCATACAGCGATAGCTGTAATGATCATTATAACTGTAACAATAACAATAACTTTAACTATGTATTGGTAACCATGAAGATAATTGTGATGATAAATATAATTGTAGCAATAACTGTAATGATATAACAATAACTACGATATACCAATACTTATAACATAATGATAACTGTAATGATTGCCATAACTGTAACAATAACTATAATGATAATGATAACTGTAACATTAATGTTAACAATAAATATAATGATAAGCATAATGATACAACAAAAATGATAACTAATTATAACAAAAATGATGTGAGCATCTACACCAATGAACGTTCAGTGAAAAGTGGTGCTAAGCTTAAATGTTCAAGGACTCTGATTGGCTGTCAGTATTTTTTGGTTCATCAGATTGTTCTGAAATGGATCCTAATAATATAATATGCCACTGTTGTTGTTGTTGTTATATCCATGGTGTGGACTCTACCGTTCACTTGAATATGGACATCAAGTCACACAAAGATATGCAGGCAACATATTCTCATGCAACGGTTAGTGTGATGTCCTACAAATTAACACTCCATGAATGATGTTATGTACTTAATATAAAGCTACATAATATATTTTAAATTACAGAGGTCAGGTTTGGGCAAGTAAAGTTACTGTGGTTAGGTTCAGGTAAAGAAACGTGGTGACAATTTGCCTTAAAACAAACCAAAGTTTCCATCATTTGGAACACTGGTCTCCTGGGGAAACCCCTTCATCAACCCCTCAACCTACCTCCTGAAGGGACTGCTTCCTAACTTACTCCCGTCAGCGAATTATGTACAATTAGTGGTTAATAATTACGTAGCATACACTGGAGATCAATATTAGAGAACAACCTAGAATTTCCTAAATATCAAGGTCACTGCATAGTTCTGTTTAAAATTATCCAAACGGGTGTAAAAGAGCAGTATTTTAAGCATATTTCATGAGTTACATATATTCGGAAACACAGTATAAAAAACTTAAATGAGATATTTGAAGAAGAGCAGTGATCTAAACTAGAGAACACTTTCAGATACCTCCCGATTATTGGCATTAATCTGGCACCTGGTGCTAATTTCCTTAATTATCTGACAAACCCTATTTCACTGGCAGCCTAACTTTCCAGTCTTCACTGACTTTGCAAGATGGTGAGTGAGAAACCCTCCGGCAGCTGCAATTGTAATTGCAGTTTAGCGCTGAACAGGGTAAGGAACTGTCTCGTCATACAGTGTCTTGACGTTTAAGAGCATTTGGACTGAAAGCCCGCTCTGCAGTGACCAAACCTCTCATGGGCAGAAAAAAATTAAAAGGCTAGACTAACCTTTGCTGAGGAGCATATTGTGTGGACAGTGGAGAACTGGTCCAAAGTTCACTTTAGTGATGAAAGCAAGTTTAATTTATTAGGAAACATTATGTTCGTCATTAATCTGGGGAAAGACTGAACACAAAGTGTGTAAAGAAGTCAGTGAAAGGTGGAGGAGGAAGTGTCATGGTTTTGGGAATGTTCTCTGCAGCACAAGTTGGGCCTCTTATACAGCTACACAGTGGAGTGAATGCAATGCCTTTTTCAACAACATGTGGTTCCTCTCCTGTGTTCATCACCCAGTCAGCCAGCAATATTCATGCAGGACAATGCACATAGCAAAAGGGGTAAAGCTGTTCCTTGAAACTGAAAACACTGAAATAATGAAATAGCCAGCCCAGAATCCAGATCTAAACCCAAAAGAAAACCTCTGAAAAAACCTTGGCGACAAAGTTATGGCCAAGAAACCCACTACAGTCACCGAAACTGTGGAAGAGATTGGAAAAAGAGTGGACTAAAGTCACACCAGAGCAGTGTGAGAGACTAGTGATGTCCTGTGGCAGCAGATGTGCTGAAGTCATTCAGAGCAACAGCCTGTACACTTACTAATTGTTGAATGTTGTAACCCTCAGAAAATTTACTGTGCTACAGTCATTGCTGTTATCTAATTTTGATCACAGTGTTTTTCCCAAAAAAAGTTTTTTTGTTGAAGTGCTTTGGTTATTTTGTAAAACACTGTTCTAGTAGCATGGAATAGACACAACAAATATTCCTTCAAATATTGAGCAATGAAGATTACATTATGAATATGAAAAAATCAAGTGTTCATAACTTGTTATTTAATTTTGATCTCCAGTGTATATAAGAATCTTGGTGCATTACTTTTCATAGAAAAACAAACAGTGCATGAGAACAACCTAGTGCACCATAACATTGTTTGCTGACTGACTTAAAAATGGAAAAGAATCTAGAAAAAGAAGCATAAAGGTGATCCCACAACAGTTAGCTCCTACATTTCTTGGCTTTTGGCTAAACAACAAGATAAACACAAAAAGAGAAAATATGATGTGAGACAACTTAATGAGAATCGGACCATGAAACATAACACCGGCGCAAGTAATGAGATCATCAGTGTATGAGTACAGTCCGCAGGGTCGCTAATTTTGGGCTGTGTCCGGGACGTCAATATAGTGTTCCACCCAGACCCTTGCAGACATGGGCGAATGACAACAACTATGCTACATGCACCAATGAGGACTCTCATGGATACGCAGGTGCTGGAAGTCCGAATTTTCCTTTTACTGGAAGATATCCTCGTTATGTGACTAAAACAGACTGCTGGACTATCATATTAGCCTCAGTTAAAGGACTATGGATTTTGTCTCATTCAGCCAGGATACCTTAAGGGTCATAATGAACATTAAAAATGATTATAGCAACAGTAAACTGTTCTTAGTCATATTTACAGAACTTCTCTGCTGGCTGGACTATATCTTTACCCTTTCATGCAATTCTTTCTTTTATCTTTTCCCCCCCTAAGGACTTTCTGGGCCAAACCTTCTGTACTCTCGGAGAAATTATTGGCTCCACAGGAGGGAGGCTGGAGAGGATCCTCTCGTAAGTTCCCCAACATCCTCAAATCTTTGCACTTTATCATTGACATATCTCTGCCGTCTTTTGTTGTTGAGGTAGTTAAATCATACTCATGATAGATATTATGCACATAAATAATTGCTTGAGATCAAATGAGAATGAAATGAGTCGCCCTCCGTCTCTCATTCCATATTTATTGATGGCTGCTGTGGAAAACAACACTGTATGAGTCATCTCACTAATGCATTGTGTATAGACTCACCAAGTTTAAATAGCCTCATCTATTACTCATCTATTATATTGTTAGATCAGAGTGCAAGAGGTTAGATCAGTCTGCTGCATCACTGCACATTAAGCTGGGTTAGGGCTGAAGTGATATTGAGTTTTTGTGTCACACAAAAGTGACGGAAACATCAGTATTTTTTCTTTTTTATCATCTTCTTGGTTTATGTGAATAGTAGAAATTGATGTCTTTTCGCAATAAAAGGTTAATATGAATTCATCTTGAAGACAAAAAAAATCTACTTTGCACGCATCTCTGCTGTGTTGGATATCAGTGTTTTGAAAAGTGAAAAGAATGCTGGAAAACAGCGAGATTTGAGGTCAGAGCAGTCACAAGCCAGATTTGAACCCATTTAATTGCAGTGACAAGGTACCCCCCCCCCCCCCCATGTCTGCCTCTCCTCTGTAGAGCTCATCATGCACGGAAACAATTCACAGTAACACTCGTAGAGCAGCATATGTATGAGACGCTATGTAACTGCTGCACAGGCACATGATAGGCTGATGAATAAAGTCACATAAGATTTGATTCATTTATTTTTTTCTGTTTAGTTTGTAGCTTTGTAGCTGGAGAAAATAGAAACTGATCAAAATTATTCCCGATACCCCTTTTGTCAGAAGGAGCAACTTTGTTAAAAAACAAGTTATTTTAGCGGGCTTTGATTTCCTCTTGCTACATTTGTTCCCAAGCTCTTTTTATTTATATTCTAATTGGGTATATGTATGTATAATGTATAATAACTGAAATACAAGGTTAAACGTACTGATATATATAATATCGTTATATAATATAGCAATAACTTTTCAATTACGTGTAGTAAATGAAAAGACTAGTTGGTAAAACCAAAGTCCTAGTCCTTTTTTTTTGTTTTTAATCTTATTGCCACCATTTTTTATCTGTAATCATAATTTTATTTCCTAGCATGCCTTGTGCTTGACGAGTGTGTACTACTAAAGCATTTGTTCAGTTTGTTCATTTGTTACTGTTTACTGTTTTTTGTTCCAAAATGCAGATGTTACTATTTGTTAGTGTTTGTAATGCAACATATCCTCATACAACGGTTGGTTTGATATCCTGCAAATTAGTGCCCCATGAATTCCGTTGCATGCTGAAGGTAAAGTTACAGAGGTTATGTATATAAAGTTGCCATGGTTAGGTTTAGTAAAATAAACATTGTGACGACGTACCTTTAAATAACTCGGTTGCAAACCCAGGTCTCCTGGAGGACAGTCCTTTGATGACATATCTACCTCTCCAACCTTCCTTCTTATGGGGACTGGTTCCTCACTTACTCACATCAATGCACTGGTCATAATTGCAGGTTTCCCAAATATGTGGGTTATACAGGAATTACTGGCTACAGGACACATACAAATTGTAGTGGATTATTTTCTGTAGGAAAAAGTACAAATGGTGCATGAGAACAACCTGTGTTTGTATGGAACATGGTGGTTTTTGTTGGTTAGTGTCATTTTTGTGCCGGTTTATAGTTTTAAGCATTATTGAGGTGGCTGAATTTCTTGATCCCAGCTGGGTTTTTTTATGGCTATGTGTTCTGAAGTCTTTTCCCATTGTGTTAAATGCCATTAAGAGGTTACATTGGTGAGAGCTACTTCCTTTCTGTCCTTCCATTTTACTTGTTAAAATCATAGTTTCATAATAATAACTAGATACCAGATACCAAGATGGCACCTTTTTATTCCAATAGAGTTGCGCAAATGCCTAAAAAGGTTTCTAACTTGGTTGTACTTCAGCGGTATGCGGCCCATTGAATATTCTTAGTCATATTTGTCCAGCCAAAATAAAACCATCATGGCTCAAAAATGTATAAGCTTTTAGCAAACCCCAGGGGATTTTTTTTGCTGCAATTCTGCAAGTGACAACTGAAAAAATAAAAAATAAAAATAAATAAATAAAAATTGGGAGCAAGGCTGAGCAGCTCTCCTGGGGGGGGGATTTGCAAATCATAGGATGGTGAAGGAATGGCCTGCCTTTTGTCTGCCTTACTCTGCCTCTGATTGGTTACCCTGACATCCTTACCCAAACCCTAACCAGTCCCACTCCTTTTGCCTGAACCTAACCAATCCAGCCCACAAAGACAATGACTACCAGCCACTCACTGGGGAAATAGGGTGGGACATTCCTTCACTATCCTAGAATTTGCAAATTTGCCTACTTTGGCCTGATTAAAATATGATTGATTTGAAGAAACTGACATGTGAATCATAGAATATTAACAAGCAACTTTGGGTGGAATAAGTATCTCTTTCCGTCTCAGTATTTGTACTTTCCAAAAGAACATATTCAGATTTAGGTAAATCCCTAATGACAACTGACCAAACTACCTCTGAGTTAGTCCCTTGGATGCAGTTGAAAGCTTTGAAAAAAACTAGTAAGTGGACCTGGATTTAAGATTTGCTTACCTCCTACAACTACTGCTTCCAAGGTCAGGAGTTAATTTTCAAACTAATTGACATTTTATACTGTATTCATATTTTATCCAGTTGCTGTCTGAGTTTGCCAATCAGCTAATTTGAATTGCTAAAGCTTCTATGGAGCGTTGCTCATGGAGGTTTAGCTCAACCAACAGCAACAGCTCTGCTTATTCTTGTATAATTAAAACTCCAATCTGTCAGCAGCAAATCCATGTGGGTTTGTAGAGTTTTGTGACTGGAATGGTAGTATAGTAAATGAATCACTGCCACTGGCTTCAGCTGGACTTGATGAGTCCAGTCGGCTAGGGGCCAGTTTATGGCTCCTGCAGCTGTCCCCTGCCAGTAGCACTATTGACATGTTTTAGGGAGCTTATCATGCTCTGACAGACCAAACAATCAGCCGGTTATGGTCCGACGGCCCAAATGCCACAGAGCTAGGGGAGCAGGGGGCAGAGAGAACAACAAAATGGCACTGAGAAAGAGTGGGGGAGCAATGAGGTATTTTACAATTTGGCATCATCGGAATGTAAAGTGAAGATGATGCCACTCTCTGCAGACACATACATATATGTGACAAAAATAGCCACTAAACCTGACATCAAAATGATGAAGAAATTAATGGAGGTAGACATCCAAGCTAAAACTCTGCTAACGTTCCTTTTCAAGCCTGCACTAAGTCAACTTTTAACCCTGCAAACGCTTCCAGACACACACAAATGTTGGCAGCATAAAGAACATTTATAGATCTGTGTCCCCCTTATTTTTAATTAAATGGACTTGTAAAGACTGGGACAATTACTCACAATCATCACAAACCTGCCATAAGTTCCATGTGATTAATTATCTTTTCACTGTATCCATTAATGGAATTCACCTTGAGGAGAGAAATGAGAAAAGTGACCTGAGTGAAAGGTAACATACAATAAGACCTCTGTCTGAAGGATTTTTATAATGACTTATTCTGTGATTAATGGGGGACAATGGAGCTTAAAGGCATTGACAAGGGGGATTCTCATACATCCTACAGACAACAGCCTGATCTATCCATCAAATGAACGTATGCCTGTTGGAAACTAATTGGCAGCATACTTGAATTTAAACTCACCAAATTTTAAAGCGCAGGTAAAAATTGGAAAATATTTGAAGGATGTGCGAAATTTTAATTGCTCCTTTTTCTTAAATGCATTCCTTTAAATCAGTGATTCCCAACTGATCCAGCCACAGGGTCCAGATTTTTCCTTAGTCATTAGTTCAAGGTCAACATATGAGAGGAATGGCCAAATGATTAAATTTGTCACAAAATGTAAACAACACATTCGCTTAGAACACATTGAAATAAAGTGTTTTGAAACAAAGACGTCACTTTAAAATAAAAGCTCTGTGCCAGAAATTTACCATACTTCGATGAGTGTTTTGTTATAAACTTGACACATTCACAAGTCATTTTCAAATTTTACCTGTGAGCCACTTCTGGACCGTGAACCACTGTTTTCAATAACGAGTTTGTGATTGTAAAATCATCAGTTTCACCATCTTAGTCTTTGATGTCTGGGAAGAAGTAAACAGATTTATAGAGACACTTCAGGGAGACAACAAAGTGTGTGCATGTGCCACAGTTCTTGTTGTACCAATTGTACCAACAATGAGCTAAAACTCAACCTAATAATTTAAGTATCCTGTATGTTTCCTTGCAAACATAAATATTTGTTAAGTACCTTCAAGTGTCATTAGATATGAAAGCTAGATGAAGAAACTAGAACACTTTGTTCTTATCAGACTACATGAACATGAAAACACACCAACTCCTGGATTAAAAATATAGCTTAATTGCTACTATGCGCTCCACAGTTATGCTAGTCGCTAACTAAATGCCATTTGTTTGTGGGTAGGGAGCACACCCTGGGATGTATCAGAGCTCTTTTACTGAAAACAGCAGACTGCTATGGCTGGAAACAACATTGATGAAAACAGTGAGTGTGAATCAAGACAGTAAATAAGTATTGAGTTGTTTTTTTTTTTTTTCCAAGGGTGGTGAAGGCATGACTCACCCTTCTCTGCCTTACTTCGATTGTCTTACCCTGATTGTCTTACACTAACCTTAAAGAATCTCACACATCCTGCCTAAACCTCACTAAAGACTATATAGAGTAATCGACGTAGCCACAGTGACGTCACCTATTAGTTTGTGGACTCTCATTTCCCATCTTGGATTTTTTTGAGCCAGAAGTGACCATATTTGGAAGAGAGGGTTGAACTAAACCTAGCTGCTATATTGGTTGGCACAGTAAATTTACAGATATGATTAGCGTAACTTTGATAATGCTAACACTAATTTTCACTTGCAAAAAACAAAGACTTAAAACTATTTTGTGCTGTGGGTCCACAGGACAGATGATCAGTCTTGCAGACATTTTTTTTCCAGTGGCCACAATTCCCCTGTGGCACAGAGAGCATTTCCCCTGTAGGCCAATATAAGATAATAATAAAAGAGACATCTGTAAGACTGTTGACAGGAAACCACAAACTTCAAACAAAGTCAATAAGCAATGAGTCGAGAAAAGCAATTTAAAAATCAGTGACGTCATCACAATGTTAAGTCTATCACCCGAGCGAGAACTCACAGGCACAGCCAGTGGGAGAAACACTGCTGCACATGTTTAGAGGGCCACATACCAGGGAAGTAACCTGGAGGCTAGCTTAGAGTTGGCGTATGCCAGGTGAGCATTTACATAGGAATAATTAGACACCATTTGTTCCGTTGTCTAAGTATTATAAAAGTCCATGTGAATATTTTTACCCCTTTAGTAATACCAAATGCTGACTTTATTAGGTGACCAAAACTTCAGTTACCTTTCATGAACTGAAAACATATTGAAATAGTGCATTTAGGGTAACACCATGGTTACGTTACCTTAACAATCTTAACAACAGACAGCTTTCACATGTAGCTCAAAGTATGCATAACTTTAAGCCTTATTAACTTTTACATGGGTGAGTTATATAAAAATTCACACCCTTTACAGTTGTCATGAGCAGGGAAATCAGTTACAGAGACCAAATAAATGGGTTTTAACAAGGGTGTCCATGGGGATTTATCGCATTTGGGATCCAGCATCAAGTGGCCATCAGAGAAAGTGCAGTTTTTGGCGCTTCAGTGTTGGTTTCACTTTTAAACCCCAGAAGGTGTGGCTTGAAGGAGGGTAAAAGTATGTAGGGTCATGCTGTTGCAGTCTCTGGGGAAAAATGGATAGGAGAGGAAGTGCAGAGTCGGGTGATAATCAATTTCACACCATACATGTCATTTGATCCTTAAGTTTAGTCCTTTTAATGTAACTTTAACATTATATCTGCAATAAACACAAAGAAAGAAAGAAATGTTAATACACTCTGGCATATTCTATACAAGTGTTGTACTGTGCTGCAATGTACAATGACAAATATCAAACTGAAGCTGACATTTATTATTCCACATAATCCCAACAAAATGTTTTTTTTCCTTTTTTATCTCAAATGTTCTCTGCCATGCATACAAAAATCCTAAAATACCTGCGACAAAAATACCTGGTGGCCTCAATTCCTTTTAAAGACAAGTGTTTTGAATTTAAAAACACAGCCCAAACAAGCCAAACAACGCAGTACAGGTACGTAACTGTCACATTATTCCCTAATGATCCCTCAATACACCTTGTGTCCGTGGCTTTGTCACAAAAATACCCACTTCCCCTCCATCCCCCTCCACCTCCCCTTTTCACTGCAAGCAGCTCGGCTCTTGGCGGCCCAAAAGATTTAGTGAGAAGCAAATTGAAAGGAAGCAAAAGAAACGGCTATACAAGAAGCATTTCAGGAAACTGCTAAAAATGAAAAGGGAAACAACACAATAAGAGACCAACAGAACGCAATCACTATTCCCCCCATATGGTCAGTGTCTCTGATGGCTGCCTGCAGGGAATAGACAGCTGTCTGCAGCTTCTGATAGATCAGACATAGCAAAGCCCGGGGGGAGAAACAAGGGAGGATGAAGGGAAAGAAGGAGGTAAAGGGGAGATAAAAAGTGAAAAGGAGGTACTTGAAGGGTGACAGACAACTCTGGAGACAAAGAAAAGAGGGAGGATGGAGAGGAAGAAAGGGAAGAGTAATTCACCAAAGAGGGAACAAAATATGTGAGGGAGAAAGATATAAAAGATAGAGGAGAAGAGAGGGTGATGAAGTTGGGAAGAGGGAGTAGGTGCAGTACAAAAAAGGAAGATGGATGCAGGGGAGGACAAATTTCCTGAGAGAGACAGAAAAAGACAGATTTGTGTTTACTTCCCAAACTGCAAAGTCCTACGGTATGTGCTGTCATTTAGAAGACTCTGCACTTGTAGAGAAAGCTGTAAGACACACACACACACACAGTCAAACACACACGTAAATACAAAAAAACCCCAAAAAAACTCTTTGACAAAGACAACACAGACCCTGAAAATATAAAAAAACTCGAGTTATTGATTTTTCCTGCATTTGCTGTCTTCAAACAAACACATACACACACATACACACACACAGTCTGAAACATATATGGTTCTGGTAGCCTCCTCATGTTGGTGGGTGTATGTTTTTATAGGTCAACAGTTTTAGAAATGGGCTTCATGCTGCGTGGCGAACTAAGCACTCCTTTCCACTTACCTGTGTGTTGCTATGGTTACTGAGGGGGGCTATTAGCCGAGGCGGTAAATGTATAACAATGATCCAAAATACACCCTTTTGAAAAATAAATGGGGAGCTCGGCGGGATGTATTATATGGCCAACCATATGGCCACATACCAAAGACATTTTTAAACGTGAATTGATTTTAATCAAGAGAATAGTAACCATTTAAACACACACACAAACAGTGTGCTGTATACATAATATATAAATTCATCTATGAAGGAAAAGGGAAATACTGAGCATGAGTTACAACTTTTTACCTTTACCACATCATCACCACTTGACAAGCGAGGCAAAAACCAGACAAATCACCCGTTTGTCAATGCAATCAGAAAAAAAAGAACCTGATCTATTAACAATCCCACATGCTGCCAGTCGCCCAGATGTAGATTGATGAGGTGGATGGTGCACTAAATAAGCTGTCCTCAGGGATGGTTGCTGGTTGTGTGACGGCAAACCAGCCCGTGCCATGAAATTATACCTGTCTAGATTTCGCAGCGAGACATTGGTCAGTCTGTCGGCGCAGTGTGTCAGAGGGCAGGGTGTATAATTGGGGGCAGTTGGTGGGATGCTTTCTGCTCTCTGGCTGATGCCACACGGCAAAATCCAGCACACACATATTGTAACCTAAAGTTTGGGGGGGGGGGGGGATTTGTCAGCCACACACAAAATCAGATATTTTCTGCTCTGTGAGAGGTAACAAACAGTAGCAGATTGCAGGCAGTGTTACTGTTACTGAGCCGGAGGAGGCATCTGCAGATGTCGTCTTATTCTGTTGCACCACACTCTAATACAGACAGACAGGTTGGAACACATTGTTAGTAAGTGGCTTCTGTTGTATTTGAAGAAATTTTCTTACTTCATTCAAGAACTGTATTTGATGTGGTTGTATGATAATGTATACCATGGTCAGAAATGTTGCCACATCCTTTTAATATAAGGTTGAATGAGGTTATTGTGAGCAATGTGGCAAATCAGTGACAGTATTAGATTTTGATTGGCATGGTCCAAGGGTGGCAATATCAGTCCATCACTATGTTGGCCCATCACTTTGACCCAGACCGTTGGTTGAAATGTGGTACAAAGTGTCATGGTGGAAGTGATAAACCCTAATGATGCTGGTGATTTCCTGACTTTTTCTGTAGCACCACCAGCAGTTTAAAGTTGTCAAGCAAAATATCTCAAAGTCTATGTGATGGATTGACATCATAGACATCCAGACTCCCCAGAGAATAAATTACTTTAATGATACTCTGAGCTTTCCTCTATGGTGGAACCATGAGGTTGACATTTGTGATTGCCAACTAACTGTCTTGACAACTATTGAATGAATGTCTGTGGAATTAGGTATGGACAGTCATGTCCCCCTCAGCATGAATTGTAATAACTTTGGTGATCCCTTAAACTTTCCTCCAGCATCCTCATCGGGTCGAAATTTTAATTTGGCCAATGCTTCTATTCAGGCTCAAATACCTGCAAAACTAATAACATTTCTGTCATTCTCAGTTGTAGTTTGTGTATAAGGCTAATTAGTATGCCAACAACTAAGCTTAGATGTGTTTCCAGTAAGCATAAAGCACAGCTGTGCCTAAGTACAGCCTCACAGCAACACTAGCATGACTGTAGAGGCTAAGCCTCATTATATGATTTTCGCATCAGGGTGATACCTTGATTAGTCAGGCATTTAATTTGCTGGTTTAGTCAGAAACAGACATTCCTGTCTGGTTATTTTATCCTGAAACAGTTTCTCAGTTGTTTTCCAGAAACGTCACTGCTTCACTGTGGTACTTCACCACATATTACAATTAAACGTTGCCTTCTAGAGCCAATAGTGGCAATTATTTTTTAATCTTGCAGTTGAGTAATATTTTTGAACTTTTTTGACAATGCCCCAAACCAACAGCAGGACAGTTTAAAGGTGTTTAAAGCTCTGTCCAGTAGAAAAATACTCTCTTCCAGGTCATGTTATCTAGGAAACCCTTGACAAACAGAGCAAAATAATCACAAGTATTATTCGATGCAAATTCTAAGTTGTTGTAAGTATAATGCAACACAAAATGTCAACTTCTTTTACCTGATCCCTAAGCATGCCCAGTGCAATTAAACTATACCCCAAGGTCTTTTCAATCAGCTGGCCTGGAATACCTTCCTTTTTGCCAGGAGGCATCCCAATAGGTGGCCAAAAACCTCATCTGTCTCCTCACAAGGTGTTAATGGTGAGATGAGTCACACTGCTAAGAAAGCTCATCCCAGCTGCTTCGATCGACACTGTCATTCCCTTGGTCACTGGCCAAAGCTTTGAATTAATGACCAGTCAGTCAAGAATGCCCAAAATTATCCAAATGTGTGTGCGGTTATCCCAGTTTGATTAATCATATCTTGTGCCTCTCAAGCGCTGGCTGCTTGCTTTAAGTGGGAGTTTGACTGATGGGAATAACTATAAACACTTACCTTCAGACAAAGTCAGACAATTTCGCGCCCTCAGCAATAAAAATCAGAGTACCAGTATCCCTTTAAGGACTGGGTACCTAACTCTACTTCTGTACATCCAAACTACTTAGTACCAATTCAAGTTAAATCAATGAGTGCTAAACTTCTTTAACTGAGAGTGCATCTCGGTGCAAACCCTTGGTTCAGACAAGACGAAGCTGGTCCAGCCTGTCATTGGCCAGCTATTCTGGAAAAAGCTGTTCCGTTATCTGTGTGTTACCATTTTCAAAATCCCCTTCACTAAGGGAAACAACAAGAACAACCGTGAAGCTAATAAAAGATTTGGATTGTGCAATAAGGCAAGCCTGCTTTGTTGTTTCAGTCAATAGATTTTAAGATCAACAGTGAATGAAACAACTTCAAGTCATTTCAGTTGAGGCAAAATTGTTAAAAACTAAGTTTGGTGTCATAGTGGCGTATTAACAGTCTTTACAATGGCCTCTGTTTGATTTTAAAGTAGGAGAAGTTATGGTGTGATGATGAACAGGTATTTCTCAGTGTTATGCAGTTTTCACCTTTTACTTTTATTTGCAGTGTGTGTGTGTGTGTGTGTGTATGTATGTGTGGTGACATGATAGTGTAGAATAGTGCAGGAATCTATTAATTTCAAGTGATCTGGTCAGCTTGCTTTGAAATGTTGCAGTTGGTCATGTTTAGGTTTTATTTTGGTGCCAATCTAAATCACAGCCCTTTTTAGTTTAGTGAAAAGCAGCTATGACAGCTACCTATCATATAAAGCGCTCAGCAAACTTACTGATCTTTAAAGGTCATGAATTTATTGGTAACACTTTTACTGTCTGTTTAATTTAGATAATTAAGTTTTTGTCCGTTGCCATTAGGGTTTGCCATATTCCCTATTAAAGAGTCAATGAGACTTATTTTATTTTTATGTAGTTTAGTTTATTTTTAAAAACTTGTATTCTAATCTCAGCCATAACAGTCATGCTCAACTCTCTCTCTCTTTCCTATTTATTTATCTGCCTCTCTCCCTTACACTTTCACAAACACACACACACTCACACACACACACACACACACCAGTGTCGTCATTGTTTGTCCCCTGTGGTCTGTGTCCCACAGAACCGACACCTGCCATCTGGCGTGGCGGTTCAGGTCTCATCTGGTCTGCTCTGCCGTGACAGGCACGAAGACAAAACACTTCTGCCGCCGCTGCTGCTCTTCTGTAGGGAACGTTAAACCTTATCAGCCTGAAAATCAAATATGTGACATTTAATCTTGCCCCAGCTGCAAATGTGATTTAAAAAGTATAACTATCCTTGTCCTTGTCGACGTGCTATACTTCCAAGGCACTTTTTTTGAGTTTACTTTTAGTAGGAATCACTGGTTCAAGGTGATATTTGCTCTGTGTAAACGTGTAAAGAAAATATATACAAAAGGAAGCTATTCTTTGTTTTATCCTTTCCAGTGTTCCACTGAAAAATTTAACCTCCACTGCAGAGCCAATGAATCTGCACAGATATTTACAACAGTGTATCTTCCAAATGCCATGCATTAGTTGTTACTTTATCTTGTAAACCAAAGATACAGTATGTTTGCAATTGGCTCTGTTTGAGCAAGGAAATTAGCTCACAGCCACTTTCATATTTGCCAGCTTTGAGCATCTTGGCAAATAATGTGACAGTGTTGTTCTGTAACAGTCACGGATACAGACGACACCCCCAATCTGTTAGTAATACTTGTTGAAGCAACAAAGGATTTGGTGTAAAAAAGTACAGTTTTTGGATAGTATTATTAATCATAAAAAATGAATGAGAACTTACAAAAACATGCTGATGATGTCATGTATTTTGCTGTTTTATTGAAGATGATCTTTTATCTTTTTTTTTTTTTAATGTTTGCGTCCTAACATCCTTTATATGGTTACGTCATGTTACATGACCTACATAGCCTTTGTCACTTTATGAAATATTCAGGTCCCATATGTGACAAGGTAGTTATAAAACACATTCTTTTTCTAGGTAGTTTTGGTGCCTAAACCCAAGTGTGCCATCACCACAAAATACAGTGTTAATAGGTTGTGGTCTTTTCATGTATTTAGTTACAAGATTACAACACAAAAAAACTTTCTCCAGGGAGCACTAAAAAGGGATGCACATGGCCAGGTCACGTGCTTGTTGTTGCCATGTTGCCAAGTTTAACAGCAGTTATTCACAGTAAAATCTGAATCATGCCAGGACAATGTTAAAAAAAAAAAAAATAATAATAATACTTTTTAGCATCTCCTGAAAACAGTCTCCATTGTGTTGGAAGAGCCAGATGAAATACACGAGTGCCAATCTTCCAATTAGGAGACAATAATTATAATGTATGACGTATAATAAATAAACTGAATTATAGTGGAAGCAGTAATATTAAGCTTGAAGTCATCAGTGATCGTGGCCTACAAAATCATCACCATTACTGAAACTTTATCTACAGACCGACTAATAACACCAATAGCAAGTTAACTCTTTTAGAATGAAGAGGACATATGTAATTCAAAAATGACAGAGACGATGCACCAATGTGTTGATGCCTTGGTCAAAAAATTCTCAACTTCGTGTTATCCTGTTGTTTTCAGCAATTGTTTTGGATTTTTTGAAAACAAAAAAACAAACACTTTTACATCAAAAGGAGACTGCATCCTGTAGCGCCACATTACAGACATGTTCCAGCCCAACTCAGTTTCAGTGTTGCAGAGAAACAGACTTTTTTTTAATTAGAAGCATAAGCTAATTTGCAGCTCATTTCAATGTGGAAACTTCTGGCTTCATTGAATATGACAACCTCTTGTTGCTCCTAAGTTTCTCTGCCATCACTCATTTAAAATGTCACTACAGCTGATCCCAGCTGCTGTCATTAACCTGCATTTTTATTTAATTTGTCTGACAATGTTGTAATCATTTAATAATGACTTTATCTGCAGCTCAGCGGCTTGGGAATGACTGCTGGTCAACATATTATTTATGAGCTGCAATTAAATTTAATTCCTGTTCTGTTGTCTGACAACAGAAACAGAAAAAAAAAAATGTAATGAGCACGACTGTATTGTAAATTTGGCTACGTTAAAATACAGTGGTGGTCAGGAGGGAAGTAAATGTAGTTTCTTTACACCCACTTTGTGGTGTATGTGTGAAGACAAAATCAGAAACAATGTCATATACAGTAGCTCACATCTTCTATATATAAAGTGATGATGTTTGTCTCACCAGATATGTCAGGTTCAGGTTAAGGTGATGTTTCCCCCCCTCCTGGCTTCTCTGTCACAGCTTGTTCCAAATCACGTGTTGTCATGCCAAGACATGAAACGCAACACTGCTTAGTGATCAGAGCTCCATGTGTGGTGACTGGTGTTAGGTGCTCTCAGATACACACTGGCAGGCAATATGGACAAACTTGGCCGCATTTAATTGAGATATGCTATGACATTTTACACCAAACCTATTTGGTTTGGTTGAGACAAACTTAAGTCAGTTTGCCCGGTTGGAACAGTGCATTTCGGCTGGTAGGTCCCGCAAACCCTGGTGCAGACCAAACAAACAAATTGAGACTGTTGGAAAAGGTGGGTCTGTTGTTAGGCAGACTCCGAATTTACAACACAAACACACCAACCCCAGGGTTTTGTTATAGCATATATTGATGTAGCATGAACCTAAAAGCTAAGCTGTAAATAAACCCATCTGTTGACAGAGAAGTTTGTTCAGGAAGCAATCTTATAATTGGGTTGTAAATCTGTATATCTGTGAGTCGTGTATATGCTTATGCAAGTCATTTAGTAACCATGGTAACATAGATATGCAGCACAGGTATTTTCCCAGATTATTAGGTCAAAAGCTGTTAAAACTGCTGTGCTTGTATCTGACTCTGTGTGCTTTTTCAGTTCACTGAGTCCATTACAATGTGTGTGTCAGCGAGTCCACAGTAATAAGCCCCCAATCATTACTGTGCAAGATGTTGTCCTTCTGTCTCTACATGTTAATCATTATTCATAACATGCAGTAGGTCTGCAGTCTGATAATACTAATACTGTTTATAATCAGTTATTTCATGAGCTCTTTCCAGCACCAAAGAACATAAATCAGAAAAATTTAATTGCTCCATAAACTTAATTATTAGGATTTGATTATTCCTTTTGTGTTCTGATGATGCAGGTTGATAGATCAATGATAGATCAATAAGTTACCTGTCAATTCAAGTAACCAAAGCAGCAACCTCGAGGACTGGAAACTGAGTTCCTGCACTTCCTCCAATGGCCACTCGAGGCTCGCTCCAAAACTAACTCAGCCTTCATGCTAAACTGTCCAACTTTACAGGTATAACAGGAAGTAATAGTAACAACTATAAGGCTGTAATTTGTTATTGGGACCATACATGTCATATATTTTCTTGCATGAGCAATTGGATTTTTCATCCAACTAAGAATAGTTGTGTTTTCCATTGGATCCATTGGAGATAGATTTAGTCACAAGCTTTTTTAAATACATTTCATTGGTTAAGAAATGCTTAAACCCACTGATAGACATAGAGAGGGACCAATAAAAATGTATTTATGAAAAAGAAAATTAAAATAGTGAAATGTGGAGATATGAGGTTTGCACTAGACAATGACAATATGCATACACCTTTTAAGCTCCGTGTAACAAAAACAAAGAAACAAAGAAACAAAAACATTGATTATACAGGATAATTTAGTGCCAACCCAAGTGCTTTTTCAAACATTTTATATTTAATGATTAAGTGATGCTGCAGATGAAGATGAATAGTGATTTACATATGTTGCAATGTGCTAACAAAGGCAGTGAAGAAGAAGACTGTGAGCTTGTGACATGGATGCAAAAAATACAGAATTTGCAGTATTTCAAAGCACATTTTAGAAATTTTGCATCAGGAAAGGCATAATGGAAAGTTTATAAGTGAGTAACCCTGAATGAAAACATGTCTGTTTATCACCACTATGGGACTACTATGGGAACATTGAAGGCTTGGGACTTTAGTGTGAGGGAGGGGAACTATTGCAATCTGATAATGAGAATATGGTGTTTATAATTTCTGACAAAGAGTTTATAATCAGCTCAGGAGGGGCCTTGAAAAAAGAGAGGAACAAACAGATAGGTTAACTGATTTGGGAGTAATAGAGATAGAGGGAATTGCACTGTCTGAATAAAATGCATAAGAAATTAGTTTAGTGGTTAGGGGCTAAGCACAGGGAGGATGTGGAATAAACTGATTTAAAGGGGAAATCCAAGGTGAGCTGACCTTCCCAGTTGATCTTTTGCTAAAACTTCATTAGCGGGAGTGGTAGTAGGACTAAGTTCATCCATCCATCCATTTTTATAACTCGAAGCAGGAGGTGTTTGCTGAATATTGAGTGGAGGAAATTAACTTCACACCTTTACTCTAGTGTCCTGTCAGTTTTAAAATTCTGCTGATTATTTTTAAAGGTGCAATGTTAAAGATACGGCCAGAATTTTAGGTGAGGCTCTAGGAACTAATGCAATGAGCAAACAGCATATGGCCAACATTAGCAACATGTTTATCTTAATGACCGTTTTAAAAAAAAAAAAACCACAACATCCAAAGCAGTGGCAGCAGCATCTAGAATAAGATTGGCATGGCTGCTGTTACAAGTTTCAAAACGTACCATTTGTTGATTGGAAGTTACTTTAAATTGAAATCCTGGAATTAAAAAAGCCTTGGTTACTACAAAATAAACATGGTTCAGGGGTCCATGGGGCTCATTCATGAATCATGAGTAGAGTTAATTTGTGTGTAAACTGTTACATGTATTACGGCATTCATCAATATGATATTAGCTCTGATTTTTCCATCACTACTAGCAAAACCTATGCCTGCCCCTGACTGCTTGTAGTACTTGTGTAAATAAGGAATGTGCATAAATATTGCTTGTCCTGAGCACAATTAAAAACCTGAATTTTTACTCTAAAAATAGGATGATATATTGCATTTTATATATTATAAAATAAATACATTATAATAGTAAAATGAATCACAAGCTCAGGGCTGGCATGTTTTCTTCCACCACATCTCGTTGTTTCCCTTCCCTCTGTTAGTCTGTCATTTCATGCATGACAGGTTTGGTAAAGTAGCTGTGCTCCTTTAATTAATTTACAATTGATTGGCATTCATGACCATACACATGTGCCTATGATCAAATCAGAGTTTCCCACAGTGCTCATGAATCTGGTGTAGGTTTTTAGTACCAAGTTGTTGTTTTTTTTTTTATTTGCAAATCACAACTTACAGATTTACCAAGAGTTTATAATGAGACCCAAGATACGGGACCTACTATTGTCATGCATGTGTTTAATAGGTGGTCAAAGTGGGGGTACAATAAGTCTAAGGATGGGTGGGAGATGAGAGACAGATGGACTATTATATACAGTGAAAACATGTGGGGAAAACAGTTATGTATATATAAATCTAACTACAATTAAAGGAGTCTGTCTGTATGTCCTTATAATTTCTTAACAATCACTTAACAGATCAACCCAAGGAAGTGCAGTATCGAGTGGGAGCTCTATGGGACATATTATTTATGTCTTATGTCTGCACTGTGTAGTATTTGACAGGGGACCCCTATTAAATAAAAATTATATTCTGCTGAACTGTATGCTGGGTACAGCTCGCTCCCTGTCTCTTGCCTGTCAGAGTTCTGCATTACTGGTCACCTGCTCACTTCTGCCTGCCCAGTCACCCAGCTCCCACTCAGTAGTTTTTAATTCACCCTGATTTCTGACCTCAGCATCAGTCACACCCACCTCATCAAGGCAACTCTGCTCACCTGTGCCTGATGACACACAGCCAGTACTCCATTCTTACACTCTTTGCCAGATTACTCCTCACCACTCAAGCAAGACTCTCCAGCACTTTTTTCAAACCAATGTTGAAGGAGCGATTGGAGATGTTTCATTGTAGCAAACTCAAAGATTTCAAGCATCAGTGATGTAACTACCACAATGAATGTTTTGGTTCTTTGAAACAGCCTAATCACAAATAGCGACTTGTTGGCAAATGACGCTTATACTTTAGCATTCATTGGTAGGGGATGCAACCATGTCACGGCAGGTGTATTGGTCAGGACCCAAAGAAGTGCAAGGTTCAGTGTGAAGTTCTTTGGATCAGCGGATTAAGCAATTGGCTTGTTCTGAACAGGTATCTTTTGAACAGGCACTGCACTAGCATGTATTTAATATATATATAAAGCAGCTATGACCAATAATTTAAAAGTTAATGTACAAGTCAAAAGTTTCTGTTAATTGTAAATTACATAAATAGTGCAAATAAATAAACATTAAATGAATGGTTATGTACATGAACTCACAAACATTATGTGATAGACTTATCGTATGATATAAAAACATTATCATTTCACTGACCTTGATATTGCCCTGATATAATATGCATGCCTAAATAAATGGCAAGGTTTTCCCAACCATTATAGGACTTGGGACCAGCGAGTCTTCCTTTATTTTTTAATTTTTTTCTCCAACTCACCAACATTTCAAAGAACACAGTGTAGCGTACCTGTAGCTTGCACTTTTGGAGTGGAAGAGGCACAGTCCTGATAGCAGCTATCTTGTAACACCCTGACAATGAGAAAAAAAGTTCATAATATGTTGTTTAATCCTCAAATAACTTCATCCTACACTCCCTAAATGCACCAGCAAACAGACAGGCTCTCAGGCAGTCCTTCCTCGGGAGCCGACTGCAGCACACCAACTAGTTTGTGGAAGTAACTGTGGTATTTCCCGAGTTTGACTAGGCTTGTCTGTTAGTCAAGAGCCATCACTTGGTTTTATTTTTGTTGGCCAAATTTTGTATTAAGTCTTAAACTGAGCCATTGTGGCCTACTCCTGTAAAGGTATGATTTTTAGTACATTAACAGGTGTTAGTTACTTTAAAAAAATATGTTGAAGTATTTTTGTGTATTAATTCCAGTGCTATTATATTATAATCATATTAGTGCCACAAAATGGTTTCAAAATTGCAGCAATATCATTTACTGCATTTTATTTTATCTGGGACAACAGAGTGTTATCATGAGAGGCCTACATGCATTATATTTATGTGTACATGTCCACATAAAGTATTTACAGCATGTAGGATTTAAATAGACTGTGACAGTGCATGATGATATGTACATGTTTAAAACTGTATACATTTTATCTGTAAAACTATTATTTATAATGGCAGCAAGTGGATGTATTAATGTATGACTGATTGCAAGTGTTCATCAGTGTGATGGCCTGTGAAGAGAAATATGTGGAAAACTGGCTATTTTTGTGTAACTTGGTTAGGAGATTCCGAATACTACGAGACCACCATCCGCAAACAAACTGAGAAAATAATCTCTGACGCTTAATCATGGAAATCACATTCTGCATTGTTTGGTCAGAATGCAAAATTTGCATACTGAGCCTTCCATGTTTGATCGTGCCTGAGTCAGAGAGCCTGGTCTGAGCCAGAAAAAAATTATCATTGGGCAGATTCCCAGAAAACAAGAGGCCAGTACACCCATGCACGGCACTCAATGAAACTTTTAAATGATAGCTAAGACCCCAAGGTTAACCCGTGTTCAGTCAGGAGACTGTTCTTTATTGCACTTCATTAATAGCAGATGGCAGCTCAGCCTGTTGTGTTTTCTGTGAACTGTTTACAGCATATAAAATAGTTCACAGCTGCGTCACTTTGATGGTACTTTGCATAGGTATTTGTGGAAGATTTCTGCAAAAATTCAAAACCAATACATATAAAGTAGGCCCTGCTTCGTGGCTTCATATAATTCAAGCTTACAGCGATACAAAGACATCTTGTAAACAGAATAACAAGTCTCTGTGGCCTGAAATGCATCTCGTGATGAGAAACAGAACAGCCTAAATACTTTTAATATTTATTAGAGAAACAACGTGTCATTATTATTCTGTTGTATGCAAGCAGTCAAGCCTTTGACAGATACTCCGGAGTCCAGGCAGTTCTTGTATCCGGTGGGCTGGCTGGCGGGTGCACAGTTGGACACAGTGTGTAGATAAATTCATAAATAATTCTCTCACTGTAGCTGGCTGCTACAGCTGGCAAGCAGCATGAGCAAGGGAATCCATTGACTTTAAAACTACGTCATGGAAGACGAGGTGAGAGCGGCTATTCTTTCTCCCCCTTCCCCCCTCGTTCCTTTGTGTCCATAAAGAAATCTCACTTATATGGTCATTTCTTTTCATTTCTCTCTCATCCTCTGTCAGTCATCTCGCTCTTTCTTCTCTTTCTTTAGTATCAAAGCTAAATACGTCAGTGTCAGCGGTCCTTTGATGGGGCCGTTATTTTGCATTCTGCTTTATCGTGACACTGAACTGGGACACAGCTGAAATATTCAGGGTCAGCGAACAGTAGCTGTGCCTCCTGGCTTTGCCTCAGGCTCCTCGTTTCCAAAAGTTGAATTCGGACACCGCTGTGGCACAAGGCGGCAGATGAAAATGTAACAAAATGACTCCTCAAAAAAAGTACAGAAAGGGCAGCTATGAAAGAGAATAATTACTTGTAATGAAAATTGCATAGGCTGAGACTTTCATTCGTTCTTACTTTCATGACATTATTCAAATCAAGCTGAACTGAATTACAAATTAACATCGGGATGGCATTTTCTGCATCATTTTTAATGTGTTTGTTTTGTGTGCGATATCAGTAAACTTATAAAAAGTATTCATACTTTAGAGAGACACACAAGTGCTTTTATTTGGTGTGTGTGCATCTGTGTTTAAGAAGGACGAGGAGTCTGGATATCAATGCCAGACACATTGTGACCGTGCCACACAATTTGACTTGGCTGTCACTGGAGCTGTCAGCTGAGGAAACAATGGATGTCTCTCAATATATTTTTCAAATGCACAAATGATTCTAGGTTTTTTTTTCTGTTGTTTGAGCTTAAAGGGATAGTTTGGAGTTCTTGTAAGGGGGTTGTATGAGATACTTTTACAACTTTTACAACTTTTACATTTTTTGTTTTTTTAGTCTGCAGTCTGTTAATAAACTTATTAACAGACTGCAGACTAAAAAAACAAAAAAACAAAAAACAAAAATGAAAGCATCCAGTGTCTAACATTATCAAGAGTACATTTTTTTAATAGCCTATATTTATTTATTCTGCTCTTGTAAGAAATTCTAATATGCCAAATATCCAAAGTATTCAAAGAATTTAATCTGACCTAACAGAAATATTTCATAAAGGCAGAAAAGCCACTGAAATTATTATCATTTGTAATTATGGTCAGTTCCTGGTGCTGTATTTTTTGCTTCACTGCACTGTTTATATTTGCGTTTAGTAAAGAAAGAGTGAAACATAAGAATGTAAATATGTTCCAAGTGATACATTGCAAATAGAATGGCAAGAAATATCAGTTACCAATCATGTCAGTTTTTTCTTACTTCAGTAACAAAGGGAATATTCACAATTTAAAATAAAATAAAAAATATATTGTTGTTATTAGTAGTTAGAACTTAACTTAATGTCTTGTCAAGAGTGACATGGTCCATAAGTGTGCAGGTGGGTTCAGGTTGGACAGTAAAAAGAATCAAGAATACAGAGCAAATTTCTATTCCTACATTTTCAACAGCAAGAAAACTGGCTGATTTTTTTAGATTAAATGTTAGGATAAGCTGATGGAGAGTGGCTGTGAGTGTGTCCCTCTCATTTGAGCACATTTAAACTCTCAGGTGCCTTCTTCTCAAATTTGTCCCAGAAGCTTTGCTGATCCGTGTTGTTTGGAAATGAAAATAGAAAGCCTTCCTGCACGGTGAAAAGATGCAAAGCAATAGAATCTGCATACAGTATAAGCTTTTTAATTAAATTATGTTCAGATGTAACCCTCTTTGTACTCAGCACTTAACTGTAATTTTATTACATATTTTTCTCAATAACAGTAATGAATTACAATAACATTTATTTCAACTTGAATGATGTAATGTCATGTAATGTCTCTATTTTTATTCCAGTCTATGTTATGGAAACCCATCTGTGTGTTTACTGTGACATAAACAAAAGTTTTGTTACAGTGTGTTTGTGAGTGTGTGTGTGTGTGTGTCTGTTGACTATATATATCTGTGAATATCTTTACTCCCATTTCCTTCTCCCAATGCTTCCGGGCATTCATTCATTTCTTCATCATCTGGTATTTCTTCGTCTTCCCTCTCATTCTCTTTCTCGTCTTCCTCCTCCTTTAGACCTCGTCTTGTGATTCAGGAAAGTATGATGAAGCAGCAGCCAAGCTTGGCCCTTTTGCGCCCCAATTGTCACAAAGTTACCCCTCATTTTTCTTCTCTCAATTCCAATCTCTTCCTCCTTTCCTTTTCGCTCAGCCTACTCTACAGACATCCACTGTATTTCTTTGTCCAATTTCTCCTTCTTTTGTGACGGTTCAGTGAATTGTTCTTTCACCGCAGTCATTTCAGTCTCAAGACTTCAAATTTAGTTTGAGTCTGAATGAGAGAGAAACAAAAAGAAAAGGAAAAAACAGGCTGTAGCTACAAGGTTTAACCTTGAATACATCATAGAAAAGAAACGACTGAGGATGTTTTGGAAGGGAAGCATGTGTGCGTGTGTGTGCACGAGTGTGTGCACATGTGTTTGCGCATGTTCTCCCAAACCCTCAGATTTCGAACATTATATGCTAAAAAATTATTTAAAGTTATATACCAAAGTTATGTGTTTTTAAAGCCCTGATGAAGACCAGTAGCGGTCAAAACATGTTGGCTTTTTAATGATTTAGCCGCCATAAAGGGTTTTTAAAGTAATTAATTACTCCTCGTTTTTAACATTTTTCACATTTTTGGAGGGCTTGGATTACCAAAATTATGTGGTTGAATACTATTAAAATAAATTATTTTACAAGGATGCACAAGCACGCAGGTGACACAAAAGATTTAATGCGATTTAAACACATCATTTCACAACAGATACCTTGTCGAACATTCGTTTATGCTCAACATTACACAAACAGAGCCTTCTGTCCATGCTCTGCGTTAGTTCATCTGTATTTATGCACGCATTCTAAAAGCGTACGGATACAGATGAACCCGAGCAGTATCATCGGGTTCATCCATTAGAGACGCCGAAGAAATTTAAATAATGATAGACCCTTTTCGAAGGTAAAAAAGTTGTTTGTTTTTTTTAAGGTGTATTGTAAAAAACAAAAAAATGCAACAGATGTCCATTAGAGCAGGATTAGTGAATTAATTGTGACTAACATGAAGCAAGTGACTTAAACATTTACTGAGGAGAGAAAAAAATCAGATTGGTGCAGAGCAATGACACTATGCTTTTGTCCAATGAAAATGAAACAAAAATAAGCTTCACATTTCTATCATGATTTCCATTTGTTTAGGGTTTGAAATGAGTGTCAGTCTTTTATTTAATCATCTCGTTGAACCCAAGCAGCAACCTCCGAGGCTGAAATAGCTAATGAGTGATGCCATGGTTAGCTACTTCCATTATTTTTACAGTCTTACATTGTCATCTCTGCAGAGAATTATCACTACCAAATCATTACATTGATATGCCGAACTTCTAATTTTTAACTAACAATAATGATGTACATGTGCACCCATTTGCTTTTTCTTTTGCAGATTTTCCAGAAATTTGTTTAAAAAATTGCACTATATTTGGATAGTAACTGGCAAGTACATCTGCATGCACAATACCAGAACCCTGGAACCAAAGCTGTTAAATGGAATTCAGTTATCCACTTTTCTTTTTTTTTATTCACACCTGTGCTTTTTCTGCTTTGACATGTCAAATGTCCTCTGTGAAAAACATCTATTCCACTGATTGATAGTAGGAGGCTGTGATGTGCAAGAAACCTGGGAGTGTGCCAGGAAAGACAGGGAGGAAGAAACCTGCAGTTAGCACATATGGATGCAGAAAGTGTAGGATTTCTAATAGCAAAGTGGTGCCTTTAAAGACTTTGTGATGAAGGTAATGCATTAAACATTTTTGGCCTAAAGGACAAACACAGTGCATTAGGGTGAGAAACAATTGCAAACTTAACTTTGTTTACAAGCAAGATGATGTAAGTTTTGATCAAAAGAATACCCTAATCTCCATCTTAGAAACAAAAAGTTACATTTAAAAGCAATTACATGTTTTTTTCTCTGTTTCTTTCACTGCACTGAGATATTTTAAAGGGACAGCGCTTCTTGTTTTTGTGTGACCAGTAGCTAATATACCCATTTTCCACCAAAATGTGTGCTGTTTTTTAGCAGATGAGTATGCCTTTCTGTGTAGTTTTTTTGTTGTTGTATTTTTGATGTGTCACATTTGACATCATGGACAGGCCCAAAAACAAATAAGTAAACAGCAGAAAGCAGCATGGAGACCAGTGGAAACTTTACGGTGGTAATTTCTTTTTCTATATTTCTCACTTATTAAGTTTCTGTTATAAACTTGGTGCAGACTAAATTGGATTGATGTTTAAGTGTGGCTTAGAAGGAGACAGGTGGTATTTTGTGGTGTCACTCCATCTTGCCGGTCAGGAGGCTAAAATTGCCGCATTCACCTGGGTGTTGTTTTTCTATCAATGCTGATCAGAAGTGGAGCCGCTAAATGCCTGTAACTACTATACAGTGACCCGAAATTGACTACTAATTAACCTTTCACATTATTTCAAAAAGCAAGATGTTTGGGGTGGAGTGAAAAAGGGGCTTTAGCGTGGCTAACATTAGTGAATGCAAGCAAACCAAAGACAGTATTGTTGTGTAGCTGACCCTGTGCAGAAGATATTTCATTGGGTTGCTCTAAACCAATGAAAGGAATGAGTTTGATCACTTTAGAGTCTAAAGTGATCAAACTCATTCCTTTATACTAAAATATGCTATTTCAAACAAGATTCAGTCTGTATACTTTCTATCTTTGCTTTTGGTTTGCTAATCTGGATTGGAAGGATAAATCTGTACAGGAGGTTTCCATCCATTGTTAAAGTCTCTGAGGCACCCTTAAGCAAGGCACTTTAGCTCCAACTGCTCCGGCGGTGCTCTTCTGTTGCCAAATTAGATTTTTGTAATGGATTGCTGACAGCATTTGTACTCATTACTGAGTCATTTTATCAGATAACTATTGCTTTACAGGTTGTTACGGTAGAAGAGGAGACATTAAATTCTTATTATATGTCAGCAATTAAAGAAACAGACACCAAAATCACTTTCAGACCACCATCTGAGTGGACCTGATATGTGCTCAGAAGGGTGTGTCCAAAATGTGCTTAAGATCCACAGACTTTAGGTACCTGCGTTGGTTTTTCTTTAAGTTAAATATTCATGTAAAGTTAGGTAATAGAAGCTTTGGATAAAATAGATATCACTTTGTCCAAAAGTCACCACTCTTCAGGAAAGTAAGCTCAGGACTGCAAATGTCAGCTTCTTTTTTTTTTATAAATGTGACAATCTAAATGTTGGCTGCCACCTATCACAATAACAGTGTCAGCTTGTCGATTTGAATGATATCTGCCATGCAATTTTATTATTTATGTCATGCCACAATTACCCTCTTACTCAATCTTACTCAATCTGTCTCTCTGTCTCTCTCTCAGTGGGATTCCAGGGAAGAAGTGTGGAGTCATTATCTTTACTGCAGAGGAGCTCAGTAACTGCAGGGTCAGTACACACACACACACACAAACACACACAAACAAGCATAGCCTAAATGTTGGAATATTTTTATAATGTCTGCATTCCTTATTTGCCCCAATACTGTTGGTGTAATACCTTGCAATCCTCTCCCCCTCACACACAGCTAAACACAAATACACAGACAGTGTTTAATGGTGGGTCAATCTTTCAAAAATCATAGTGATGAAATGCAACACGTGCACAAGTTAAACCCGTAAATTACCCTCACACACAAACATGCATAAACACTCAAGTTAATTTTCTCACTGTTCAGCGCTGATAAATGCTCGATGTTGTGTTACCCAGACTCTCTAAATATGTGTAAAATTCACAGTCAAGATGGTTCCCTGCTATAAACTAAGTGATTTTTCTCTTCCAATTTTGCCATTCCCCAGCCACAATAATACATCAGTACCAACCGAGCAGTCAGATACTAACAGAGTTTCCTCTGTGTGCGTGTGTGTGTGTGTGTGTGTGTGTGTGTGTGTGTGCGTGTGTGCTGCAGAGACCATTATGTGAACAGGCTTATCCTAGTTGTGTTTACCATCGTTACTCTGGGAGGTTTTGCTCTTGACAAGATCCAAATGCTCTTCGGAAATTTAGATAAGTGTGTTTGTGTGTGTGCGTGTGTGTGTGCGTGTGTGCGTGTGTGTGTGTGTGTGTGTGTGTGTGTTTGTGTGTGCGGTCTGTCAATGACAGGCTTAGGTTTCCAATGATGACTTCCTACTAGAGGCAATGACTAAAGGGCCTCATCATTCACTGTATACATCCATCCATCCACAGCCCAGTCACCAGGAGACAATGTTGCCATTGTACATTTAGTTAAGAGGGGGTGGCTGGGGCGAAACCTGCTAAGCTGCAGACGATTGTTGGAGACCAACAAAAGACAAAATTGGTTGTTTCTGGCAAGTTGCGTTTTAAAAAAAAGTAAAGTGTTAAAGAAAAGTACCTGGAAAATAGAGATAAATAAAAGCAAAACAAACAAATAACTCAAAAAGAAGGTGCCCAAAAATGATAAAACATTCTTTAAAATATTTTGAAATATATAATTATGATGATTGTAATTATAGATTTGGATATTTTTATCCCCAGGTATTTAATAACTCTTTTTTTTTACAAATGTGCTGTGCCTGCAATTTGTGGACAACTTCATGTCAAGTTTTCAATCACTATATTTGCCATGTTTCCAAAAGAAAACAAACCAATTTGATCATGGTTTGAATACTTGTGAAGGTATCTGAATACAGCACAAGGAAACTAATGTCACTCCTGTTAAAGGGTTGTTGTCCAGATGTTTTAATATGTCCACTACTACAGTAAATAATAACGTTCAAATGGAATGTATCCTTGATTTGCATAAATATGTGCTTCCACCCATCCATCCATCCATCCATCCATCCATCTCACCACAGAAAAAGGAATAACAGTTTCTCATTAACTGCTGTAACCAGTCATCCATATGTATGAAGCCATTCCCTGTGCCTCTCTGACTATATTACAGACAGCCCATAATAAAATCAGCCTCTCCCACCAGTAAAGTGTGCAATTTAAAAGAAATGCTGGATTGCAATCACTGTAATCTATGTGTGCATCACCTATTAAGCCGTTCCGACCGCTGGTGTTTGGGATCCTGATCCACATTTGCATTGCCAATATGCATCACTTTTTACATTGCCAATTACTTTGCATTCAGAGGGATGTTCAGCACCACGATTGTTGTGGCCGTGTCCCGTGAAAATCTAGTACCTCGACTAGCAAGAAATGGGTTCCATGAGAAAACAAATTGCTGACTTAGAAATGAAATTGCGTCAGAATGACTATATTGATATTCAAATAAAACTGCTCATCTTCTCTCTCAGGATATTGCTACCATGCAGCTGTGTGCCAACAAGCTGGACAAAAAAGACTTTTTTGGCAAGTCGGACCCCTTCTTGGTTTTCTACCGGAGTAATGAGGATGGAACGTGAGTTTGAGCATTTTACCACCTACTTTTGCTCCCAGGATATGATTGCAATATTAAGAACTTACTCATGATCGGCTCTTGAAGATCTAAACAAAGTCAATTAAATGATACAGATATAAGCAGAGTAGTGCACTATAAACAGAGATGAACAGATTTAAGTTTTCCAACACTACAAATGGGAGAGCTTTTCTCATTTTTTGTCAAATAAATATCATGCTTTCTGGCTAAATATGTTCTTATCAATATCTCCTTATTCTTAAAATATCTTGTTCTATTTTCATTATTCATTTACAGTCACTAGCACTTTATATGTTTAAACCCACTTTTCTGTTTATTAAAGGTATGGTTCAAATACAAATCATGCTTTGGGTGGAAAAGGTAGTGCTTTCTAGATCCCAAAAAGAAATTGCAACTGGAAAAATACACCATCCATCGATATAATTTGTCCTTGAAAACTCAATGTCCAAATGCCCAAAGAAAAGTTTTTGCATCATTACCTTTGAATCTGGGTATAAGCCATGGTTACTTTACCTAACCAACATTGTCACCATGGTAGCAACTTTTCAACAGATGCCACCTCATTTTAACATGGCGATGTAAGAGGACTGACCCACTCTTGGAGCCAGCCTCAAGTGGCCATTCGAGGAACTGCAGTGCAGTTCTGTTTTTGTCACTTCCGTTTTGGCTTTATTTTTTAACCCCGGTGATTGCCAGCTGGATACAGCTGGTCAAAGCAACGCAGCTGAGATTTATTGTTACCAATCAGTGGAAAGCAGCTTCAGCAGGTGTTGTCTCACTGGGCAGTCCCATTGAGTGTAAAGTGGGATGCTGCCAAACAGTCTGCAAACAATGAATTGGATCAAGAAAGGAAAGTGTTTCATGAACATTTTGGAAGGAAAAACCACATATGCATGCATATAATCTTGTTCTCACTTGATTTCTTTTCAAATCAACCTTTTTGTGTAATCCTGAGTCATAAGACACCACCCAGGCTTTCTCAACTTTTAAGATTATTACCTTCTTCCACTGTTTTGCCTTGGAGAGATTTTGTAGCAATTCTCAAAAACTCAATCTGCAATCCTGCCATGTCCCCCAGATATACTTAAGCAGATATAAAAAAAAATGACAAAACAACCTGCAAAGCATTTTGTGGTGATGCAGATGAAGCTGCAGATAAGTGATGTGGGCTTATCTTCACAGGTACAATGTGAGCAATATCAACGTGCTTTCGCTTTAGTGGCCATGTGTCTGTTGTTTATCTGGCAGGTTTACCATCTGCCACAAGACAGAGGTGATCAAGAACACACTGAATCCGGTGTGGCAGTCCTTCACCATCCCTGTTAGAGCTCTCTGCAATGGTGACTACGACAGGTCAGAAAACATTTTGTACTATTCTATTATGTGTCCAAATATCCTTGTGAGATATTTAATTACTATTGAGACGCTGAGGTAGTGTGTGAAACAGCAGAGATATTATGGGCCACCTGATGTTCATTTCTGTTGACTTTGTCCTGGAAAGAGACACACAATTTTTATATCGCCAGAGACAATATGTTTTCGGGTTGTCCATGCATCTGTATGTATGTCTGTCCCATTTTTGTAAACATGATATCTTAAGAACAGCTTGAAGGAATTTCTTTAACTTTGGCACAAATGTCCACTTTGTCTGAATAATAAACTGATTACACTTTGTTAGTCAAAGGTCAAGGTCACTGTAACCTTGCGTCCATCTCATTTTCATTAACATGATATCTCAAGAGCACCTTAAGGGAATTTCTTCAAATATGGTGTAAACGCTCACCGTGGCTCAAAGATGAGCTGATAAGAATTTGGTGGTCAAAGGTCAAGGTCACAGTAACCCCCATCCATTGTATTCTCGGGAACCCAATACCTCAAGAACACCTTGAGGGAATTTCTTTAAATTTCGCACACTCGGAGTCAATATGGACCTAATAAGACTTTGTTTGTCAATAGTCAAGGTCACTGTGACCTCACAAAACATGTTTTGGCCATAACTCAAGAATCCAAGTGCTAATTATGACAAGTGTCTAAAAGGATAAAATAATTAAGTGACTTTTTATATCCAAAAGGTCTAAGCTCAGTTTTAGTGTGACATCATCATTTTCAGCAAAACCACTTTTCTGGCCATTACTCAACGTTGTAAGTCAGAAACAGAAGGGGAGACAACTGGTCAGATACTGAAGTGGTGACACTTACTTGGGCACTTACCTTGAAAATTTGCTAATTGTATCGATCTTTGTGCTGCTGGGGTAAAATGTGTGTGAAGCATTCATGTTTTTTGCAGACGTGGATTTGAACTGAAAGTGCACTTTAGGTGGTTTGCGGAGGCACACAATGGTGAGGTAGTAATTCTGGTCTATGACTGATGGAAATATGTTCTGTGGTGAAATGTAAAGAAGTACATTTACTATACAATACCATGGTACCATACAATTTTTGAGACATATGTATACTTCACTCGACTATTTACATTTTATGCTATCTACCTCTACTACATTACAGTGGCAAATGTTGAAAGTTTTACTGCACTACATTTATTTTAAAGCTTTATTTACAGTTTACTTTGGAAATGTAGATTATTGGTTATTCAATAAACTAATAGATTAGATATAGGTTATTATAGAATTAGACCCACCTTTACCAGAAGCAATATTAAAGTGATATACATAGGAATGCATTTATAATTATAATTCAATAATATGATGAATGGGATTTTGAAATGAGCCATTCTGCTTTAATGAGCATCTGTATTTTTGGTACTTTAACTATGTTGTATGCCACTATTTTTCTACTTTCACGGAAGTAAGATTTTGAATACAGGACTTTTACTTTTTCCATTTTAATACAATTTTAAGTACGAAATACTTCTACAACAACCGAACAGGAACACTTACGGCACAGGCAGACTCTTATGTGGATGACATCACCTGTTGCTGGGGCGGTCAGAATAATGCCAGCAGTCGGTCATGGTGTCCCAGGGACCAGCACTGGTGTTATTGAGACTGACTCAGTTTTCACACAGCACTCAGAGGCAGGTTGGATTGTGCTGAGCAGCTGTGATAGCCCTTTGCTGCTGGATACAGTATGCATGCATGCATGTGTGCATACAGTGCCACTTTTGCAAAAATAGAACCAATAATCCTCCATTTCTCCTTATGCTATTTTAAAAGGTTTTGTGACTTATCATCTCTTAGGTTATCTGAATAAGGAGCCTTTACAAAAAAAATCACTTTTTTTTGTCATTTTTCCTTATGAGATCGAAAAGACACACGCATGCACAAAAAAAGAATACAAATGTGATATAAGACCCCAAAGAGTTGCTTATCTTGTTAAAGGATAAGGCTGGTATTATTATGCTTAAATTCCATGAAAAGACCAAAACTACACTGCATTATACCTGCTTTCAGTAGTTCATTATCATTATTTCTTCATTATTTTGTATCATTATTATCATTAATTTTGTTGTTGTTATTGTTATTGTTATTATTATTATGTATGGATGGGTTGTACTCAAAGAGAATATTATACAGTATCATTATTATATTATTATTTCATTATTTATTTTTTTAGCTGAAGGTTATTAACTTCTTGGTGCACTAGTGAGTATTTGGTGTATATGTCATGGTGTTGTACATTGAAATACATTACTGCAACTAAAGCTTTACATACACAGATAACACTTGTTATTAGGATGACTTTATTGTTGGTTACAGAGGCAGGTAGTGCATGTTGCATCGGTAGAAGTGTAACAAAACATGGGGTGAATTTTGTGTGCAAATTTTAACTTTGCATGCAAAATCAATACAAAGATGTGAGCGGGCGCAGATAAACCAAAGCTCGCTCAGTGTTGTGAAAAGTGAAGCACCTGTGTGAGATGGAAATGTTTCACTTTGAGCCAAAAATTGAAGAGATTGGAGGAAAATAGCAGAAAGACAAGGAGACTCTTCACAATGGTTGGAATTATATGTACATGGTACTGCATGCAAACTTGCAAAGCTATAATACATTTTCTCTCCTAGATGTGGAATTGATGATGTTTGCTGTCTGGAAGTGGTAAACATAGAGTGGTCTTGTAATTCAGAGTTCACATCAGGACCTGTGCTTGCTGCGCCACTAATTCTCTTCAGCACGACATTAATGAATCAGGGATTGTGTAGTTGCTGTGTTCCCAGTATGATGGAGTAAAAAAAGGGTTTTTCTTTTATTCAGTAGAACCTGAGTCTCTCATTTTATTGACGGTAGATGATCTGGTAAAGAGACTTAATAAATGAGATATTCTCTGTTTATTTCAGGACTGTGAAGGTAGATGTCTACGACTGGGATCGAGATGGAAGGTAAAATCATCTGTGAATAACCACACACTGTGGCCTTGTGATTTACAATAATGTCTACCAAATGTCAAAAGAAAATGAAATGCCTTGTCTGCATTCTGTGGTTTTGGAGTGTGTGCTGGGAGAGATATGGGACAGATACTGAGAGACTGACAGAAACAAAGATGGAGAAAGAGATGTGGATGGAGACAAAGACATGGCAATTTCTCTCTAAAATCGGTGTTCATGCTTGCCTGTCTTTGTTGGTGTTTGTCCGCAGCCATGACTTTATTGGAGAGTTCACCACCAGCTACAGAGAGCTGTCTCGGGGACAGAACCAGTTCAATGTCTATGAGGTGAGAAGTTTTTTTTTGTTTGTTTGTTTCTAACCACTTTTGTCATTATGTGTAAACCGTGAAACTCCAGTGTAGATGATTTTGATATTTTAACCTTTGGTGCTTGGCTCTCCAGCACCTGAAAACCTCTACAACTCTCTGAAAGACCAAAAACAACCTTTTATGAGGTAAACTCATTGTAGACAATACAATAGATGCTCTCAAAGTAAAAAGAATGAAATTACTTTGTAGATGTAATTATTTTCCCCTGACACCAAAATCAACTTTCAGAGGACTCGATAGTTTCACAGTTACACAGATGGATACAAAAAACACACAGATGAGAGATTATGTAACGTACATTTTTAAATGATTATTATTTTTTCTGATGATGATAAAGAATGAAATCATTTCAAAGTTTAATTTGATTGAATACAATTCAAGACTAAAACTAGAGACCATTTTGCAGTGGGATCACCCCAGCCATGATACGGCAATTCATGACTTAACCCTCCTGTTATGTTGCTGGTCAAATTGACCTCTTTGAAAGTTTAACACATACACAAACAAAAGTGTTTTCTCATTTTTTCAGATTTCCTGTTGTAAAACTATAAACACTGTTAAAAGATTTAATGTAGTTTTAAGATTTAAATATGAACTTGAATTTGATGCCTAACAAAAGATATGTGTTGTTTGAATTAATCAGCACGGTCCCATAAAATAACCTCAAATCATCAAAAATGTTCAAAAGAATGTGTTGACGTAAATGTGGTGAATGTCTTTTCTTTATTGAAGAAGAAAAAAAAACAGTTTGAAAATTATTTTTAATGGAAAACGAGTGGATTAATAATTGGTAAACCAGGATCTGTAAGAGGTGAAAAACTTGATTACACTTATTATTAATAAAATTGCTGTTAATTGAGCTCAAGATAGTGTTTATGGAGAAAATATATATACTACTTTCAGATGGTTACACATGCACCAAGTCAGTTTTATCCAGCAACATTATTGCTGTACCTTAAAGTTAAACATAACAGGAGGGTTATAAACAAATGTTGTAAGTTTTGTACCATATCTGGTGTAGTTGTGCCACCGTGGCACTGATAAAATGTGTCCACAGACAGATGGACAGACATAAAAATATCTAGCAAAATACTCAAAACAGCTTCTGTCCACAAGTGTCTCTAGGACCACATTTTGCCATGATGAAGCAGACACACACACACACACACACAATGTGAAAACAATACGAGCCATCACAGCATTGTCACGGTTTGTAATAAGGTCAGCCTGTGGCCTGCCTGTTTGAAAGGCTCTCAATCATTCTTTAAAGTCAAACTGTCATTTTCTGTCTTTACTTTTTGTTAAAGGAAACATAAACTTAAATGACACTGCAGCTTTTCTGCAGATATTTTCCATTTGTCAAAAGAGTGATACATTTGTTTTGAATGTATCTGTTGGGATACACCCCACCTATCCAGGTCCCTGTCACCAGCAAACACAAAAACTTTATTTCTCACTGGGTTGCTCACTAAGGGGAGCAGCACCTGTGCACATCCCACAGAAAATATGTTTATGGAAAAAAGTTACTTAGCAACCCTTACCAGTTTAAGCTTTCAACATACATATACAACATTTTATATGAAACCCTATGAATTAGAACTCCATGATTGGCGTTACATCCTTAACATAAAGTTATGTTAAGGATAAAAAGTTACATCTTTTAGTTTGGGGAAGCAAAGTCACTATGGTTGAGTTTAGGAAAAGAGCATTTGTTCAAATGACTCAAAATTCTCTCAAAGTTTATATGTCTGAACACCAGTTTCCTGGGGAGAGTCCTTTGTTTTGTGACTCATCCACCACACCAACCAAACTCCTATCTGGACTGCATTAGTCGCATGATTACAACCTTACAAAACATATGGATTATGCACAGATTTGTGTCCTATCATTACTAGGGGTACATACAAATTTTGGTGCACTACTTTTCATTAAAAAAAAGTACAAACAGTGCATTAGAACAATCTGCCCAACAAGCACAACATGCAGCATCAGGGAGGACACATCCCACTCTTAAGTTACCAAGCTTCCAAGCTTTGTAGCATTAGCGGTTTCCCAGATAATTTTTTTTTTCCCTCAATGTAAACAGCAGCTCCCATACACTTGTGTTGTGTTTGTCCAGCATTAGAGAGGAGAAGGTCAGGCTGGTATTTGCTGTCAAATTTGCCTATTGAACATTGTCTAAACCGAACATTCATCACTGCAGAGAAAGATTTTTAAAAAAGAACTTAAGTGTCTTTTTTTGTACAGTTTTAACCAGATAAGTACACAAGTCAATAAAAAACAAGAATATATACAGGATACATGATAAAATCATTAATTGACAAGAATTTTTTATCAGATGTGCTGTGAATGAAACCCATTAATGTGCACGTCTTATTAAAAAAGTGCTCAATGGAGGAATACTATGATCCAAGCAAACTAACTGATAATCAACTTGAAGCATAATGAATAAAGAAATCATCAAAGTCTATAATAATGATCTGTACTCATCTGTAATGACCATGGATAAGTGGATGAATGGCTGTATGAATGGATTAATCTCTTCACCTCTTCATTTTTATCTGCCCTGCTCTGCATATACGCACAGTTAAACACAATATCAGTTTCAATTCTTTGCCTTCCACCACTATCAGGAATCTGTTGAATTATTCATGTTCATTATTAAACATCATTCCAGGGTATGAAGTGGTTTTACAAGTACCTACTCAATACCTAACTTGCTTTTCCCCATCCCCCGGCAGGTTTTAAATCCCAAGAAGAAAGGCAAAAAGAAGAAATACATCAATTCTGGAACTGTGAGTACACCCACCTCTCCTGTGTCCTCTGTATTGGTATTTTATGTTTTATATATTTATATAGGTATCATCACCTCTTACATCTGCTTCTGTCTCACTGACTGAGACTGGCCACCTGTTTGTCTTTTTCCTTCCCTTCTACCCGGCCCTGGTCCCTCTTCCTCTCTCCTTCTCTGTTTATCACCCTGTATGTGTGTCTGTATGTGTGCGTGCATGTCTGTGCCTGTGCGCGTGTGTGTGTGCATGTGTTTGTGTGTTTGCCAGGTAACTCTGCTGTCCTTCAAAGTGGAGTCCGAGCATACCTTTGTGGATTTCATCCGAGGAGGGTGAGTGGAATAATAATTAGCCTGCTCGCACAGTGAGTGTCAATAGCCACCATTTTGTGTCTGTGTGTGTGTGTCTGTGTGTGTGTGTGTGTGTGTGTGTGTGTGTGTGTGTGTGTGTGTTTGTGTGTGTGTGTGTGTGCGTGTATGTGTGTGTGTGAAGTTATTCAAAGATACTAGATTGAATTTTGTGAGCATCACAATGAATGCATATTGGACAAAGTGTTTTTCAGGAGGAAGTTTGCATTGTTAAATCTCATTGGTAAATAGCTAATTTATTCAGTTCATTCACTTTTAATTACTGGTTCCATTTGTTTTACCTAATTAGGCCTCCAAGATGGTGGAAGGAATATTGGCCTGCCATACTAATTAGCCAGTGAACCAGTAAACTGATTAGATTGCACTTATTTGTGTTGGTGTGTATATGCATTGGAGATGCAGTGTGTATTAAGTTGTTTTCCTTTTTTCCTCTTTAATTCCTTTTTATTTGCAACAGAACACAACTGAACTTTACAGTGGCAATTGACTTCACAGCATCCAATGGTAAGTCACTGACAAGTGTGTTTTAGAAACATGGCTTTGCCTTGCATGTATGTTTTATTGTGGTGTTCATGTGTTTGATAACTCCTTCCTGCCTCCCTGCACTTGGATCCAAAATACAATTAGACCAGATGTGATCTCCCAACTATTACAGATTTACTCAAAAAAGGGTCTTCATAAATGACCTTCCTGTAATTAATGAGTTGTCTTATATATCCAATATGGCATAAAGGTTAGTCATTATTAAAACTCAGTGTCGCAATTGTCGGTTTTGCATATCTGTTTGTATGTGGATTAAAAAAAACAAGACATCTTAATTAGTAAGCTTTAGATGTGTTTACAGGGATATTTTTAAGCTTTATTGGGCACCACAGGGATAGCAGTTTCCTCCGCTTCCAAGCATTATGCTAAGCCAAAATAATCGCCTGTTGGCTCCATCTTTATATTAGTATCAATCTATCTATTCTTGTAGCTCCAGGAAAGAAAGCAAATGAGCATTTTTCTCAACATCTTGAACTATTCCTTTTTCACCAAATACAGATTTTTAATATTCCTAGTGTGTACCTGCCCAAACACTGCAGATGTAATGTAGTGCACAGCTAAATCTGAAATTAATCACTTTTTTTGTGCAGGATCCTACACAAATGTAATAACATAATCAAATGATACACTCAATAGCTATGACACATTATAAAACAAGCATACATGAAAAAAACTTAGATTTGATGTTGGTCAGTTCAGTTATACAGCTTATTTGCTCATGAGAAATGTTTTTGACACTGTGAGTGGTGGATGACTACATTGTGGTGTGCCACAGGGTAACTAATTGGACCCACTTAAGTTTTCTATTTTTTCAAAAATCAAAAAAAATTTAGACAATATATCATTTATAATATGCAGATTATATAACATTACATATGCTGCAGTCAGTGGTGGTCCTAGTATCTGGGGGACCAATCCAGCCCCCTGGTTTGACTAACCCTAACAGTGCCCCCCCACCCCAACCCTAACAGTGCCCCCCACCCCCCAGTCTGATAGATCCAAATCCAGAGCTATGATGCTAAATACCACACGCTAAAGAAAAAGGTTGAAAGAAAAGATGATTCACTTAAACAATTTTACAGTCATTGGTGGATTTGCTAAGCAGTAGCATTTTTCAAAATACTCGACTGACTATAAGGTACTATTGTCTCATGTTGGGGAAATTATTAGTTGCCAGTCCAATGCAGTGGCACAGAGGAACGCAATTCATCTAATATTGTTTCCAATTGTTTTTCAAAAGATAAGAACCTCTGACATGACTACCAGAGAGTCTGTAATGCACCCTTACTCTACTTTGTTAGAGTGCCTTCCAATTATATCATTTGCTCTTTAAAAAAAAACTGTATTTTTCTCTGTCTGAAATTGTTAAAATGACACAACTTGAGTTTTGTGTTTTTAATTATCACACAGTACAGAGTATATTTTTAAAATACAACACTTCAGTTTGAAAAGCACTTGTCCCTTTTCCCATTTGTAATGTAACATGACCTTTCTTCATTTTTCATGGGAGATACACCACTGGCTATCAGCACACCACTGTCTTACATAGATTGTTACATTTAGCCTCTTATTTTCGCATGATAGAAAGTGCAGTCGACCATGCAAGGTGCACAGGGCGTGGTGAATGTGAATGTGTGGTATTTTCATGGCCAGAGGCGCGGGGTACACCTGCAGCGCAGTTGGAAGCTAGATGGGATTAGGAGGAATACATTATCGGTAGGTGTGTTAGGAGCTGGCATCTATCCTGGCTAATCAAATCATCCCCCTCCTTTCATTCCCTTTAAAGCAGGCCACTTGTTTCATTACAGAGGAGACACTCCAGACCTGCTTTTATCCCAAGGAGAGAAGTCAGAGCTGGCGTTCAGTTGTTGTTAACATGTGTGTAATAATTCTAATTGTGTAAGACATTTGCATGATTGCCTTAACTGATAACTCTCCATAATAATCCTGTTTACATGACTCTTTGATTTTGATTTGTCCTTCTCTGCAAATATCAAATTTGACTGTTAAAGCCATGTCTCCAAATAGAGTACATCAAAGCCACAGCTTGTCTCTAATGTAATTAACCTAAATATATATATTTTTTTAAAAAACCTAAATTAATTTGTATGATTTCTTTCAAAAACTTGGGTAGAAGGAAATGAGCAACTTAACAAAAAAATGGCAGAAGAAATTAGTAGAAATACGTAAATTAGTAAAAAGTTACAAGAAAATTATCTGGGAAAAGCTTAAAAAAAAGAGAATGACCTGAAAAAAGTGCTGAAAATTCTAAATATACAATGAAAATAATTCTGAATATAGTTTTGTTGTGATTTTTCCTCATTTCTCGATAATTTTCTCATAATCCCCCTTTTTAAACAAATTTTCTGGTCATTTTCATGGCACCTTTTACTAATTTCTTGCCATCCGTGTGACATCGCTCATTGCTTTTATACCCCATGTTTTTGAAAGGAATCAAAGCAATTAGCTCATCTTTCAAAGAGTAATATAGCTTGTAAAAGGCATCTGAAAACTGATGTTTATCTGTGTTTCAAAAGGTCAAAATGGAAATGCTAGACACTACTTTCGTCTAAACTGTTTGAAAGAAGGAGATGAAACATAAATATTTTCACAGCATGAATCATCTCCTGTCACCGCTGGGGACACGTTGCACTTTATATTTCACAGGTCAAACCACACAAAGAGAAGGAAGGAGACTTATTATGGTTCATTTCTTTGTGTTGTTTGTGTGTGTGTGTGTGTGTGTGTCATCCTCCAAGGTAATCCCTCTCAGCCCACTTCCCTCCACTATATGAGCCCCTACCAGATGAATGCATATGCCATGGCCCTGAAAGCAGTGGGCGAGATTATCCAGGACTACGACAGTGACAAGCTCTTTCCTGCCTATGGTTTCGGAGCTAAGCTGCCCCCTGATGGCAAAATCTCCCACAGCTTCCCGCTGGTAAGTCACACACATGTAAACCCACACACAAAACATATGAATTAACACATATAAGGGGCACACAGTCTGCCCGTAGCAGGGTGTGGTTTGGACTAGGAGCTGTCACTGCAGCAACAGCTGGTCACACAAATTGAGAAGTTGGCTCAGTCTGCCTGCCAGCAGGAATCTCCCAGCATCCCCTCCAATTCCTCCTTGCATCCTCCTGAGGGATCAGGGCAGTTAGAAACCACTGGTTGCTAAGCTGAAGTAAAGCCAAATCCGACCTTGAGTCACAAATGTGGCCTCTGCTGCTTTAATATTTACCACTCCTTTTTGATACTTCTCTCATGAGTCTGTGTATGAAACAGCAATACTAAATCACTCAAATGTCTTTTTGAAAACGCCTTTAAACTTTATTACTGTAATATTATCTAGTAATTGAGTCTTAAATGTCTGTCAGTACCCCCTTGAGTTTACACTGCTTTTTACTACTTGAGGAACTTTGAACTGACATGAACTTACTATACTTATGTGAACTTACCAGTAGCTTGAGACTTTAACCAGTTCTCATCCCAAATCATCACATTTTTCCACTTTGCAGTGGACCTCTGCATCACCATATTACACTCTAGGTATCCTTCTGCATCTGCTGTTGACTTCACGGAATGGCGTTAAAATAATGGCAACAAATACACATGGTGGGATGATGCTGTATGTGGTGATGTGTGTATGTTTACACAGCACAAGTACATGGCAATCATTGCAGAGAAGTCAACAGAAGCACATGCGGGCATGGATGGTTATAATTAGGCAAAAGGGCACATGGTAAGGTATAGAAAATAAACATCACATCCAGACAGGAGGTGAACACTGGACTCCTGCGTGTAAGTCAGGGTTTTGTTGGACCCATCCACTGCTCCTTCCACCTTCCCCATAGGGACCTTAATGTTTCTTTTATTACGTTGTTTTTGGCAATGTGTCACCATGACATCCTCCAGTGGCATATCATGCAGACTAGACTGGTTCCATCCAATCGCGTTCTAAACTGATGTTTATTGTCCATGTATCTTGTGCACTTAGCAAGTGCAGTCCAGCAGTCTGCCAGTGTATAATAACACTACAACCAATTCTTTCAGGCCACATTCTCAGCTGAAGTCACTCAAGTCACTCAGGTGGATCATGGAAACACAATAGGTGGCTTTTGGTGTTGGGATCTTATGCCAAAAGCACTGCAAAAGCAACAATATTTAATGAATTCAGAATGAGAATGGGCTGATGTTTCTGCACAGGCATTTTCCATGCACTGTTCATACGTTCTCTTATGAAAAATAGTGCACCAAAATTCATACCCATACCATGTAATCATAAGCCAACAAAGAGACCATAGACTGTACAAGTAATGGACATAGCTACTGTGATATCACCCATTGATTGGTGGAATACAGTTTTGAAACCACAAGTTTAACATTTCAGCCTTTGCCATATTGTTGTTTTCATATTGCAGAAGTGACCATATTTGTACCAAAAGGCTTATGCGGTGGAGGAGCGAGGGGTGGATTTGACTGGACGCTGAGGATACTATTGGCAGACAGTCTGTCACTCAAGTGGCCCCGTCCTTCAAGCATAATGTTGGGCTGTAATAAAATGTACATAGGATGAGTTGTTAAAACAAATTTAAAATAAATAAATAAAAAAATCACCCTATCCCAGTTGTCAGTAAAATTGAAATTAGTTATTGAGATCAAAATCTTTTTTTCCAGGCTGTAAAAACGTGTATTGCTGTTGTGAATCTGGACATTTTAACATGGAGTTCTTTTAGGACTGACTCTGTTTTGTAACCAACCTCAAGTGTCAGATTGATGAATTGCAGTTTTTGGCACTTCCACTTTGGCTTAATTTTTCCGCCTCAGAGGTTGCCGCTTGGAAGAGACACATTTAATTGGGAGTAGCCTCTTGAGTTTGCCTGATATGTTGTGGATTTCTTTTGTTGTCACCATCTGTTGTATCACATGGGTACTATTTCCATATACAGATTGTATCAGATAGTGGTAAATTAATTGCATATACAATTGAAGGCTGCATATTTAAGATATGTGTATTTATCTTTATGTGCTCTGCATAGATAGATGTTCCTTGTTTATTGCACTGCCGTGTTAATTATACTGTTGTACCCTGGGTGTGTGGAGGCGCACGGTGTCGTTCATTAGTGTGCACTCTGTTGCAGAGTGGTGACGCTGAGAATCCAAACTGTGTGGGCATAGAGGGGGTTCTGGAGGCCTATTTCCAGAGCCTGAGGACAGTGCAGCTGTATGGACCCACCAACTTTGCACCTGTCATCAACAAAGTGGCAAAGTAAGTTTTTAAAGCGTGCATATGTTAGAGTTTTAAGCCATGGTTATACCTTTTAAATTAAGGGGGTGTAATTCTGACATTTTGTTTTCTTTCAACTAAATCTGAGGAGTTCTTATTTATTTTTATATTTAAAAGCCTTGATCAGAGCTCATTAGTGACATGACTCACGACAAGCTTTTCATCCAGATTAGAGACTTTGTTTTATTTATAAACGTGAACACTGGGGGGGTTGAGTCAACATGTGCTGGATTAAGGATGTTACAGCTTCCCATCAGCTAATAATCACTTTTTTATGCCTCAGAGTGTGGCATAAGGAAAAAAGGGAAAAGGGGCTTGATTTAAGATTTTTTTCATTTGTATACATAATTTCACACATAAAAAAGAAAATAATTTTATGTATCTATGATGTATGAAACTCCAAATCCAACTGCAATCAATGACTGTTAACTGCTCCCTGTATGGTTCAGAAATGTGTATGCATTTAGTTTTGAATTGAATTTTTTGAGAGACTAGTTCAAAAAACAGCTGAAACAGCTGAAATGGGACATTTACACAGTAACTCATTTACGTCTGTAGATCACAGAAATGTACTCAGCTGCCTTAAGTCTTTAGTGCTCATGCCTCATGGGCCTGTAGATCCAGGTATTCAATATCCAGAAAAAAACCCCCTTTTTTTTTGTTTGTTTTTGCTTCATGCACCAGTGAGCAGCTCTCATACAAATGAATGGGGCCCTGCCCCCATGGCTGTATCCAGACTTTTCCTATTACATCCATGATGAGCAGGTGCTAATAAAGAGCATTGCTGTACAGTTTTTGTGATCTGTTTTTCGACCTGGGATGTACAATAATCAACACTGACACATTGTCTTCAGTCTGCTGCTTTTATTGTACTGTTTCATGACCTAAAACAAAATTGTGCATTATTGAGAGCATTGTTTTCAGTCAGAAACATGATTATTCAAGTACTTTGGTCAAAACTGATCATTTTCTAATGGTATAATGGTCACTAATTTTTGATGGTGATCTTCCCCCACTGATTTGAGCACTTTTACAAGAGGTTCTGTTTAAACAGTTGAGGTTGTTTTAGCCACTCAGCATTGGAGCCAGTGGCCAGTTAATAGAATGCACTGACTAATCTCTCTCTTATTTTTTGCACCTTAAAAGCTAAGACCTATGATATGTGACGGGTTAAATGTTCAGTAAAAGGTTAATAAAAAGTTGTCCACGCTATTGTTGTGGAAAAAGCATGGATTAACCTGGCTGTTAGACTAGAACTGTGTTGGACATTTTACCCTACGTGTCAGTGCACTGAATCTGTTCTCAGGTTTTTATCCCACCGTGTTTGACAGCAAAGTATCAAGCCGCAAGAGGCATAGAGGTGACATAAATCCCCCCACTGAAAAATAACTCACACAAGAAGGAATTGGTGCTATTGCTCACAGAGGCTCATCCTCGCATGAGGCTAAAAGTTCATTCACATACTGTACATACACACGTAGAGGGAAACATAGACTCAGCAATCAATGACCTGTTCAGCCAGGTGGAACGGCTGTGTCGCTGCTATTGGATTCTGTCTCCTTGCAATAAATACACAAACAGCAGGTGAAGGACACACACATACAGACGCGCACACACACCTACGTGTTGAAACACTCCGCCAGATATCAGCTCCAGCTTGATGCAATGCCAGATGAGTTTGGAGATGTGGATATATTCATTTGTTTTTCTCATCGAACCCTGTGTTTCAAAGGGAATGGAGAGCAGTGGAAGCATAAGAAGCAGGGTCACATGGTTTTCTTCATGCCGTGTTTTTGCTGCTTGTTATTTTTGAAGGGTCTCTCTGTTGCTGAAGGTTATGGTTTTAGGTAGTAAACAACTCTGTGGTCTGCTATGAAAATAGCATTCTAGAACAAAGGGGTTGCCATGGTGTGCGCAAGGAGACCAAATCCATTTTAATTGAGTTTGTATTTTACATCAAATGAATCAAATAGATCCCTGAGTGAAATGTGCATATTATTTTATCAGAATTTTTGTCACATGATTCTTTTTCCACATTTTACTATGATTCCCTATCAATATATGACTGGAAACATGGATATGCTTTTTTCACATTTGCAAGTAATGATAATAACTTTATTTATATAACATCTCTAAAAGCAGAGTTTACAAAGTGTTTTGACAATAAAGCAAAGCAGAAGCAAAAAAATACCCTAAGGTGATATAACTCCAACGATGGAAATGGTTGTCGCATAGCCAGTAAATTCAATTGTGAGCTTTTGCATATGAATTGTGGAACAGCATGTTAACCCTATTGTTGTGGGGCAGTATAATAATAATAATAATAATAATAATGATAATGATGATGATGATGATGATGATGATGATAATAATAATAATAATAATGTACTATTTTACAGCATTAACAGGAAATTTAAGCTACTTCAGGTAACAAGTTTGGCTGAGGCTGTTGGACTTTGAACATCCCTGTATCAAAAAAAAATAGCAGGATAGAGCAGCTGATGTTATTTTCCCAAAGTCATTTATAATTCAGCATCTTAAGGGTAGGAAAGAGAAAAGAAAAGAACGTGCAAGTGACTTAGTATGGTAAGCATCACTTCAGGAAGGTCAGAGAATAAGTTTCTATAAATTGGACACTTGACTCAACCTTGTGTTGGAATCCTGAGCTACAGACAGATAGAATCATGTTTGAGACCAACATGCAGGTACTCTTTGTGTTTTCATCACTAGGCAGAATGTTGGCTCTAACCCAGCTACCTTTGTGTGTGTGTGTGTGTGTGTGTGTGTGTGTGTGTGTGTGTGTGTGTGCGTGTGTGTGTGTGTGTGTGTGTGTGTGTGTATGTGCACATCCCCCAGCTGTGCAGCAGAGATTACAGATGGCTCTCAGTACTTTGTCCTACTGATGATCACAGATGGAGTGATATCTGACATGGTCCAAACCAAAGAGGCTGTGGTCAATGTGAGTCAACAAACACACACGCACACACTGACACACACACACACACACACACACACACAAACACACACACACAGACACATGCATGTATGTATAAACCAGCACTCAGAGAGACTGCTGAATAGCAGTGCTGTTCCCTCAGTTACTCTCCTGTCACCAGTGTTCATCTCAGCCTCATGTTTTCTTTTGTGTAGGCGGCTAAAGCTCTATTATATTTCTCAAGAATAATGCATTCTATGATGTTTGGATAAAAACAGCTCGACGTGTCTCAGCATTCTGTGATAAGCAACCCCTCAGAAAGAGAGCAGAAATACCAAACACAAATTTTCACTTCAAGTTTCAAGTCAAAGAGAGGAAAATTATTTTCTTCCTCTAATTGTGGCTGACTCTTACTTTTATGGAGAGGTCAATAGTTGTTTCAGTAACCTGTCAGATTCATGTTTGAGAGGCGTCTGATCCAATTACGTCGGTTCTGATTGATTTCTCTCGTGGCAGGCAGTGTAGAATATTGAAAGCAAATTATTTTATTTTTCCGCCTATCTAATTATCTTCCATGTGTAAAGGTGTAAAATAGGTGAAGTCTCAGATATTTGTTTTCTCTCGGTGCACAATTTTTGAGTTTGCATTAAGGAGAGTTGAGGTTTGGGAAATAAAGTTAACTGCTGTGAATGTAGTAGAATATTGCAACAGGTTAATAACCCCACCTCTCATCTTAAAAGAATGAATAAATCATTTTTGGAAGACCATGCTCACTACACTAAAATGACTGAACTCTTTGGGAAGCTCTGGTGTTCATCCAAAGCTTATAGATGCCTCAAAACATTCTTAGGATCTAATGAATCAACTGACTTGAACGTTCATTGTCTCTCCTTTTTTCTCCTGTACAGGCGGCAGCGCTCCCTCTCTCCATTATAATCGTTGGTGTTGGACCTGCTGAGTTTGATGGTGAGTGCTCCATTTTAGAAACAGGTTGATAATTTTTCATGTCACCATGAGTAAACATGACAGAGGAGAGGACAAGAAGTCACTTCATCAACTAGAAGATCAAATGTTCAATCAGTGTCACAGTGATGCAGCAGAGTGGCCTCTTGAATAACAGTCAGAGTGAGCACTGCATGTTAGACTGACTAATACGTCACGATTTTCTCAGATCAAATGGTAGTATACACTCCTATAAATAGACACTGAACAGTTAAAGAAGTTAAATTAAGTTTTTACATTGTGATATAAAAAAAGAAAGGACTTGTGCCATATATACAAGTTTGTGTAAGGATACACTGTGGACACCAGGCAAGGAAGCATTCATGACACCGTTAACAACTAAAGTCCAAAGACAAAAATTACAGAAAGAACCACTGGACTGTATTCCTTATCCAGGCTCCTATGGTGTTAAGTTTTTCATTAGAGCTATCGAATGATTTTTTTTAAATTGTGATCATTCACAAAATCTCAGTAATAAATTGAAACTAATCACATTTTTTAATCGTGCTTTCAATTTCATTATTTTGCTATACAGGACAGTTTTGAAGTCCTTATTGACAGGGTAAAGCAATTCTTATAAGATTTTGTAGAAATCTAATGACAGCAAAAAACTGCATTCGACTAGCATAAAGTGGGCCAGTCTGTAAAAGGGAGACTCATGGGTACCCATAGAGCCCGTCAAGGGACCCCTGTGAAATGACCATGCCGTTTTCCCATTGCCAAAATTAAGCATAATTTTGGAGTGTTATGTAGCCTCCTTCCTGAGAAGCAAGCATGACATATTGAAACCACTAGATTCCTCAGGTCTTCTAGTTTAATATGATACCAGTACCATCACTAGTTTTAAAACTCAGCCTGGTACAGCCTCTTAAAGACAGGAATGTCGTCCGGTGATTAACGTGATTTAAAAAAAATAAAATAAAGCATGTATGTAAGGACCTTAACACATCAAGGTATGTGCTATGATTTGATGTTACTGTTTTGAGAGGAGCCTGGATAATGATTTAATTAAAGGTTTCCAGGTTTCCTGTTCACCAGTATACATTGCATGTATATTTACAAAAATGCTAAATGTTTTTTTTTTTCTATCATATAATATTAAGTGCCACTAGTGGTCAAATTCCCCATTGTGCACTTTTTAATAAGGCATATAGGTGAGCATTATTTAATCACAACTGGAAGCAAAGTCCTCGTGCACTGAATACATTTGAAATGTAAGCTTAATTAAATACACCAACCTTGATATTGGGAAGACACAAATGTGTGAAGTGTTTTTTGAACAGCAGCATTCGACCTAGACCATGGCTTTTACCTGATTTGATAGCACTCTTTTGAGCAAACAGGAAGCCACTATAGCAGCTGTGTCGTAATTGGTTCTTCTTCCCCCAGTACGCTGCTATACTTCCTGGGGGAGTTGGGCCAAAAGTCAATGGAGTCAAGTGTGCAGGCATTTCACAGTCCACAGATCAATGACTTTTCAGTGGGGACTGTGTGTGGGTGTGTGTGTGTGTGTGTGTGTGTGTGTGTGTGTGTGTGTGTGTGGGGATGAGTGTGTGTTTGTGTGTGTGTGTGCAGGCAGTCTGTGCTCGGCAGGGTGTGACCACTTAACACCTCATCATTGTGTTGGATGGCCCATCATTTTCTACCTGTTTTTAGGAAACAACAACAGTCATGTTTGAGGGTCACAAGGTCAAACTGGTTTAATAGCACTGTTTCTGTGTGTGTCAACACTTTGTTACCAGGCCTAATTGCCACCCAAATTAGCAAGTGTACGTGGGTCTTTTAAACATAGGAAAACCCACCAGAGATAGGTGACAGACTCTTTTCCCATTGCCAGTAGATCAGAGCTGTGTACACAGTTCAGCAGACTAGCATGCCTTTCTGCTTATTTTTACTCATGGGTGACATGTGGCACTTGGTTTTCATACCTTTTACTTCTTCAGCCTCTCTCTCAATCTCGATGTAGACTAATTTGGAATGATTTTTGATGTTTGGGGCGGAGACGAACATTATTTTGTGGTGGCACTTAATTGCATCTTACCAGTAAAGGGGCCAACATTTACCTGGGTTTTGTATTTCTTAGGTTTTTTAATTTAGGTGGAGGTTGTGGAGGTTTCATGCAGTGGAAAAGAGGCTTAAAGTTACATCCACAGGGATACAATTTTGTTTTAGAATGCATTATAACTATTACTGCATTTATGCCTTGCATCCACACTAATCCTGCATTTTGAAACCCCTGAATAGCAGACCTCTGAAAGCTCTGCTCAGATGGCTATGTTTGCTTCCCAAGTTTATCTTATCACAATGTGTTAAGCCAAAACATTAGCCTACATACTATTATGATTGTATCCCTCTATTGTGAGTACTCCTTTCCAATTACAATGGCTTTCTTTCTGGATAATACTCCTGGCATCGCTCTGATATATGACTCCCAATATGTTTTCTGCAGTTTTGAATGTCATACCCTGGTTACTTTCATCAATAGTCAAACTTCATCGTCAGTCCAACCAAAGAAATCTTTGATCTGTCTTCTCATTATCTCCATGGTATTTTCTGTAATTAAGCGAGCAACTGCAGAGCAGACCATCTGCTTCATATCTGCATGTGGATGCCCATTGTACTTGAATGGCTATACTATATACATTTTCAGGCATGTTAGCATGTACAAAGACTAACTCTGAAGCTGTGCCATGTTATGTCTCCAGGGGTCATAATAGCTACAAGGCTTAATTTCAAGAGTTTGGATGTGGCCTCAGTCTGTGTACTTCATTTCTGAACATGAGTATTTATTTTTCTAATCTCTTACTATGTCTCTTTCAGTTTGATGCTGTCAGATCTAAAGTCACTCATACTTTATGGTTCCATGTGTGTCCATTTGCTGATTTGACCTCACATCGTGCTCAGCCACCTTTCTGTAGCAGTGCTGCACATCCAGGCTGTTTTGTATCTCTGCCAGAGCAACTCCAGATGCAGGGTGCACGCATTTGTGCAGTTGCTGTTTTTGAAGGCCTCTCATAATGACATCTCCATCAGAGCGCAATCAGAGCAAGCACCTCTTTGTATTTTGGGCCATAGTTGAAATGGCTGTATAAAAGTGCCCCTGTAGCTACACATATATGCCTTTGAGCTTTCATCATAAGGGGCCTGAGTTATTTTCATTTTCTGACCTGTAGTGTAATTGCATGTCATTTTTTCTTAAGAAATGGCATTCTTGGTGCACAAATTGTTCCAACCATTCTCCGCTGAATACCTGCTCTTACTCCCCATGCTGTGTTCCACCTCAGCAATTATGTTATGAAAATACAAAAGAGCATCCTGTCCCTTTTTTACTTCTCCCTCGGTGGTTTCAGTATTGAGTCATGTTCTCTCTGTTGCTTTCTCTCCTTTTAGCGATGGAGGAGCTGGATGGAGATGAGGTGAGAGTGTCCTCCAGAGGACGTCTTGCTGAGAGAGACATTGTACAGGTACTCATCGTAATTCTGGTTAATGTTGCAAGTTGAACTTGTTTCTGTCAATAGCAGCTGCATGGGGGAGTTTTTTTTTCCCCAAAGGAGGATGTTTTACATTTATAACACACACTCAAACACACACTGGGATCTGCCTCATGCAATAAACAATACCTCTCTATGATGGGCCACTGAACAAGCTCAATGTCTTGCTCAAGGGTATAATACCATGATTCATGGTTGGACAGAACTATTTGCAGTAGTATTATCAACACGTTCTCATCCCAACTCATCAAGTGTCGCTGCTGTCAGTGACCTTCTGCATCTACTTATGACGTTTTAGGTATCCTTCAGCATCAGCTGTTTACGCTCCGGGATGCCGTTTTAGTGATATCAACAAAATGCGCATGGTGGAATGAAGTCACGGTGGGATGACGCAACCGTGATGTTAACAAATGCACAAGGTGGAATGAAGCAGCATGGTCCATATGTTTACACAACAGCGTGGATTGTCACGATGGTTGGGATTAGGTACATGTATCGACACTGGAAGCGAACTCTAAACACCTGCACAAAAGTCAGTTGTTTGTAGGACCCATCCACCTCCCAACCCAACTGCCCAATAAGGACATTTACACTCCACATATTACATGGTTACCGGCAGGGTTATTACCTGATGCCGTCCTTCAGCATTTCATGCGCACACGTCAGGTTGAGAATATTGAGAATGGGCTGGTATTATTTGCTGCCGGACAGTACCTGCCATGGCAGCATGATACTCGGACGGCCAGCATCAGATAAGAATGCGGCCAGCCACAATGAAATATAAGGAGCACAAAGGTAGGACATGCGGGAGGGCTGATGAATGGATCCAACAAACCCTGGACTTTCATAGGGGAAGTCCGGTGTCGCCTCCTTTCTGAATGTGATGTTTTTTTCCCACACTTCACTTTGTGCCTCTTTTGCCTTAATCAGACCATCCATGCCAACACATGCTTTTGTTGATGTCCCAGCATTGGTTGCCTAAACATAACCTTGTGCAGTGTAATTACTTGTGCTGACATCACAGTAGTGGCATCCCAGAACGTAAATAGCAGATGCCTTGATACCTACAGCTTAATATGTAGACGCCCAAGTCAACTGCAAAGCAGCAATATGTGATGACTTAGGATGAGAACATGTTGTTTGGACTTAGTGGCATCAAGTGGTGACATTGTAGATTGCAACAAACTGAAACTACTGAGAACTGCAGTGGCCAACCTGAAAATGTGAATAACCTTACTTGAGCCAGAGTCTGGTTTGTTCATTCTGGGCTACTGCAGAAAGAACACAGTGTACTCTGTAGATGATGACCTGCTCCACATGTAGATATTAACAGCTCATTCTACGATAACAACAGCTTATGAATATTATATTCCATTTCGACCAATACACTCCCTTATATTTCACACTGGACCTTTAATTTAACAGGAAAGTTCATGGAAAAGGCTGTTAGAGTGCCTTAACCAAAAAATGTAAAAAAATACAAATGTGTTGCAAATATTTTCCGTTATCCACAACTCTGTACCAATGCTGATCTTTCTAATTAAACATACTAGACAAGTAGGATTGAGATATTGTCTTTAACTGACCAGAGTTGACTGAAAGTGTTGCATTTGGTGTTGGTGGTCAGCTTGTTTGTTAATGCTGGAGTTAACATAAGTCCCTGGTGAAGGCATGATAAGGTACTTTACCATTGTCATTAACAATGTATTTTTTTACTTTTGAATTGATAAAGATTTATTGAAAATAAGATTTGTGATTCTTATTTGAATCTTAGTTTTCCTCCCACGCCTGCAGTGGTCTCCAGTGCAAAGTCACAAACTGCCAATCCCATTTTAGTTTGAAAAGTCCAGGGTTGCATTTTAGTGTGAAAATGCTATTCTTCTTAGTTTAGCCTTGCCATGTTGCCGTGACGTAAGATATGTTTACGTCAACAAACTTTAGCAAGATGAATCTTACCAGAGTTTCCGACTTGGAATTCCAACTTGAATGACTGTTCAATTGCATTTTTCAGATTTCTGAGTACAATAAATTGCAGCCTTTTTGCTGAAACAGTGCTAAAACTCTTATGCATGGATATCGTTTTTATTTTAAAATACTGTTTAAAACAAGAACGTATTGATGTAAATGTGTCTTTTGTTGTATGCCACCTCAGCTTTTGCTTCTGACAGTATTTTAAAAAGCAACCAATGTGTTACACCACCATACAATCTCAGAAGAGTGACCCATAATGCCACAGTGCCAAGATAAAAGCCAAGGAACTGGCTTTACAGGCAATCTAAATGATTGGCGAGAAATCATTTATGGGATAGGTAAATGGATTCATTTTCCCTTAGGGTGCCTATATTGTACTTCATGTGATGCACAACATGGACCACATTTTATTATGTGAAAATGATTAATCAATTCCATTCAAAACTGTATCTGCCAGAAAAAGATGAAATAGATCAAAGTTAAAATGCTTAAAAGCTCAACACTTTTACCAGCTTTGTAACCCAAATCAGCTGTTGCAAGACATATTATAGATGGCAGTCACTTTATTACAAATCTTGCATTCTGTAGCATTGACATGATTATTCCAAATCATAATAGTGGAAATGCAGATCAAAGGCTATCCAATGTGAATTCAGATATATCCTCTCTTCTATCTATCAGTATGCACATGAGAATATGTCAATGCTATGGATTTATATTTAATTTCATTTGTATTTGTTCTGGTCATGTAAATGCACAACAATCCGATTTAGATTAAAAACCACTCTAATACACATTCCACACATGACCAAAAAAGAGCACGAAGAAAGAAAAAAAACAACAAAATTATTAGATGGTCAGTCAATTACTGTTACTTTACAAACAATACTTACAGTAAATCAGAGAGAAAAAAAATACATATAAAAACCCAGAGCCGTACACCAAGTCACCTTCAACAAGGGGAGAGATTTTGCCCAATAGCGTCATATAGTCTAATTATTTTGTATTCATACATCTTCTTAAACTGAAAAATATTTTTACAACACTCATCATTTGGTAAAGAATGCCACAGTTTGACATCGACCACAGAAATACACATCTGCTTTAATTTAGTCTGTGCAAACTGGTGTTAAAAATTACATTTCCTTCTGTGGTCCTCATCCTCTGACATAAAAACAAACAACTTCTGCAAGTTTTCTGGTTTTACTCTGCTTTTCACCTTGTGCATAAAAGCTGGTGAGTCTTTGTTAAGTTTGTGCTGACTTGATTGGCTTCATGTGTGCTCAATCAAGTCCTGATGACTGACCAGGTGCACCTGGAAAGGAACCTACTTAACGGGTGACTCATCATGCACGCCTCATTTTGCACTGAGGAGCATCCAACATGTGCTGAAGCGTTTGCACTTTTACAAAGATTTTTACTGTCTGTACAGCCTCAGCATTATAATAGAAGCATTTAAAAATCCTAACTTTTATTTCTTTTATTCTCTGTGTGCAGGTCCTCCCTTGCTTTACTATCCCTTTTCCCTGACTAATGCACCAGAGAAGAAGATTAACAAACCCTTGTAAAAACATTGCATCTAACTAATAGCATCCTGTAGGCTGGAATTCTTATGCTGTGACCTTTAATGACTCCATCCTCTCATCAAAGTGAACCCAAGATGTTAATACCTGTGGTCATGTATTAATTTTTGCTAAATAGTCGGCACTCTCTGCAACATAAGCTAATACTAATTATACATTGTACTCAGTAAAGCTAAAATATGCATTCAGAGCTTGACAAAAAAAGGTTTTATTGGTCGCTATTAAAAATGGCAACACATTTCCTTACTGACTCTGCCCTGAAAGACCCTTCATCCATCATTACTCTCATAGCCAACAAGAGAGAGCACCTCCTCCTTTAAACTGTTTTACAGTGAGTTTTATAAAGAGCAGTGAGCAGTAACCCCACCAGGGACTGATAAAACAGGATCTGGCAACAGTAAATAGTGATTTTAGAGAGCCCGATATGAGAACACAAATAGGAAGAAAATACAATGGCCTCAGATAACAATGTACTGTAGAAATTTGGTGTAATAGAGAAGAAGACTGGTCAGTCAGCTGGAAGTCAGTAAAGGCTGGAGTGATAAATGAACACCCACAATGATAAATGTACAGTATAGTGCCTAGATGTTAAAAGGAGGCATTTGAGTATATTAGATAAGATAGCAAAAATGTAAGTGTAGCAAAGTGGAAGTGGCTATTTACTGGATGAGGAGGAGGAGGAAGTCACATTAGTGTAGATTTGGGTTGTATGATGAGATTATTGTTTAATACAGTATTGGTTGGCCATGATAATGGTCATACAAACAGTGCATACAAACAACCTGTTCTGCAAGTGTCTTCCTTCACAGCATGGGCTATTTAATGTAAAAGATGCATCTAGCTTTAATTTTAACATTAGTATGATATTGTATGAGCTAAAGTGGTCGCAGTAATTTTCGCAAATATATTCTGGCATATTTAAAAGGTTTGACTTAATTGCCTTGTTGTGCTGCTATCAGTGAACACAGAAACAGTTTGTAAAACATTATGCATGACAATGATAAAAATAAGACGTGAAATATTCTGACCCCACACAAGGTTAATAACTGTTTTTCATTCTATATTGCTATCATATTTTCACAGTCCTGTCCCTCCACTTAGTTTCACTAACAGCAATAATTATATTTTCGTGCTCACAGTAATCCTTTTTAACCTTATTATTATGACAATAATTCAACAGGATGTTTGCACTTATAGCTGAGAGAACGAAGGTCATTCACTTTACATTTCAGTGCAGTCTTGTCATTATTGATTCAACATGAAGGCTGTCTACATTGCAGTTATATTATTTTTTTTATTCTTGGTGTAAATTAAAGTCATTTTTCTCTCCTTAGACCTCCACGCATGTACTGTGAACTGATGTACAGTTGTCTTAATATATTTCCTTGTATTCAGTATCTACCTGCCTGGTACCAGTTAAAAAGCTTTGTATGTATTCAGTGTACACTTCATTCACCTGTGAGCTGTTTGTGCAGGGGGAGATTTATGTCTGAGTACAGAGGTGTGTTAATTATAGGGTTCTTGCAATGCAGTTAGCACCAAAATACATATATATTATTACTGAGAACTATGTCTTGATTGCAGTTGAAGTATCTAAATTTACATGTACAGAGTTTTAATAGTCCTCCTTTTGTGAGTGTGTTGCACTAGAGACAGATCAAGGTCCATAGGATTTAGGGTCCTCTTCATGGCAGAAATGGTCAGAACCACCTGAAAGTAAAAGTAGTTTGTGTTTTCCTTACCTCAGTATGAGCTTTTAATTTCTATATATGGAGCAGGTCTGCATGGAGTTATCCACATGGTTTTGCAGTAGCCCAGAATCTATAATTAAACAGTGGCTCTAGATAAGACAATATGAGTTTTCTTTTATTTATTTTATTTCATTTTTAGTTTTATTTTTTGCTCTGTCTTTTTTTTCTTTCTTTTTCATTTTTGTATCGACCACCATAGTTCTCCCACACGCTTGGCATGTATCAAGTCAGCAAACTCATCGCTAGATGCCACACACTGGATCTTTAAATAAAGGTCTTGTTCTGCAACTGAGACAATTTTAAGATTTGCGTTTTTAAGAGAGAGAACTTCACTGATTTTACACATCAAATTCTGTTTGACACTTTAAAACCTGAAGCGACTTGGTGTCTTTTTGTTTTCACAAATTGCAAGGAATTACTAGATTTAGAAAATTAATTTTTCAAAAGGTAAGGAAAATGTCTAGGAAAATCAGATAAAAGCTAAGGAAAAGGGTATTTGATTACTACGTCATGTAAAAAATAAAAAAGCTATATAAAGCCTTTTGTAGCTTTAGAGGAAGCTGCATAATGTCTGATAAATTGCCTCAAGCAATGCCATTTTAGTCAGAGACATTTACTTTATTGGCCATTACTTGAATAATAACTCTGTATCTTCAACTGAACTGCTGGCAGTTGTAGAAATGAGGCACTGGTTTTTGACATTTAAGAAGAATGCATTGGGAAAAAAAATAAAACAATGTTACTTTTTCAGCAAAAAATCCCAAGACTGTACAAATTACAGCTTGTCAAACATGAATATTTCCTGTTTTCTGTGGTAAATTGAATTATTATATCTGGATATCTGAATGTCAGACAAAACAACTAATTTTAATATGTCAGCTTGTTCCCAGGGAAATGTGGATGGCCATTCTGAAAAGGTTATAGACTTAAGAAAATAAAATAAAATAGTTGGTAGCAGCCCTTGAATTTATGATTTAACAATTATGACTCATGTTTAATACATACAAAAATCAAAAGTTGTTAAAGAGCTTCGCCATGTAACAGGTCAGTCTGTAAAAGAAATCTTGTCCAATTTTTGGTGCAATGCGGTTTCAGCTGCATGGATGAGCTGGGAATATCCAGAATAACTTTTTTTTATACAACATGTAAGCAAGTAACAAATGAGTGACAATGCAATGTCCTGTCATTCTCTGGTTGTGCACTGTTTGACATTGTACAGTAGACAGCTCAAAGTGCCACCACTAAAAGATGAAATTGATGGGAAAATGATTGAGGGGGTTCAGTGTGAGAGGAGGGATGCAAGCGTCCCTCATGCTCATGATGGTCATAAATTAAAGCTTCAACGTTGAGATAAGTTTTAAATCCATCACCGGTGCAGCCGCTGAGAGATCATGAAACACTTTTCTTCCTTGAGGTCATTACTTTCTAACTCTGCCTCTCGAACACCAGGTGCCAATTACCATTTGAGCATTGTGCTATCTATTTTGCAGCCCGTTCTCACTTTGAACCTGTCAAATACGTCAACTCTGTCAGTGCTTTAGTGTCAAATGAGAACGTGCTTGGACAGAATCGGTGGTGCTGCTATTATACGCCACCAGCTAGCAGCTAATGGTGTTAAATTCTTAACCTGGGGAGAAACGGGAGGCTTCCTCAATAAAGCATAGAGTCAAGACAGTGGTGGTGTTATCAGTGGTAACCACCTAAGGAGAGCAGTACAGAACTGTGGTGAATGGCTAGCCAGTTAGATATGCACATACATACGGACTTGAATGCATATATGGGTGTTAACTTCATTCAGCACTGGGTCAGCTAATATAAAATTTTGGGGTTTGACATCCTCTCGCTGGAAATTTTAACCACCATACTCACTATAATATAAATACGTAATCAAAGCTGGGTTTAATCATCTGAGAAATATTGCTGAGGTACAGAGCTTTTCATCTCAGGATGACACTGAAAAACTCGTTCATGCTTTTATTTGTAGTCAGATGGACTACTATAATGAGCTGCTTACAGGAATACCTAAAAAACTAATTAACTGACTGCAGTTCCTCCATAATGCACAACAAAGAAATCTGACAACACCTGTGCTGAAGTCACAAGCCTGGCTTCCAGTCATTTTTAGAATTGATTTTAAATTTTTATTGCTTGTTTTTAAGGATTTACATGGTCAGGCCTTCCATTATTTCTCTGATGTGCTTGTGAGCTATGAGCCAGCTCGACCGCTTAGTCCCCAGGTCACCACGAATATGAGTGACAGTGTGTTTTGCTGTTATGTTCCAACTCTGATGATATTAAAAGTGTCCCAACAGTATGATCTTTTTAAGTTAAGTTGAAGACATTCCTTGCATGCCATGCATTTCAGAAGTCTGGTTGGACTATTTTAACTATTACTTTATTTTATTTCTTTTATTGGTTTTAACTTATGTATGTTTTCACTTTTATTGGCTTATTGGTTTATCTATCTTTTTTTTCTTCTTTGTTTGACTTGTGTGTTATCTTTTATTGGTCTGTCTTATTTCATTGTATTTTTAGTTCTTTTATTCGTTTGAATTCGTATGTATTATCCTCTTTTAATAGTCTACTTTAAGAAATATTTATTTATTCTAAGTTTTTTTTTTTCTTTTCTGACTCGCATGCCTTTTTTATCTTTTACTGGTTTATTCTTCATCTTAATTATTACTTTGTAAGTTTTTAATTTTATTTTTAATGGATTTCATACGCTTTTATGGCTTTGTTTTGTGTATGCAACTTGTACTTCACACTTTGTGCAGCACATTGTGCTTCCACCTGGAATGATATGTGCTATATAAATAAAGCCTTGCTTGTTGCTTACTCTGAATGTCATTTACAGGTCCATTAAGCGACAGACGATAATTTTATGTATTTCGTGTCTGAAAAGGGCTTTTTGAATTTTAACATTATGAGAGCAAAGTCTAGATTTTATGCCTCCAAAGAAATGTTAAATGTTTTATAATCTTAACTCTTATTTACCACTGCTTCCAGTTTGTTCCATTCAGAGACTACATCGACAGATCTGGTAACCAGGTCCTCAGCATGGCCCGGCTGGCTAAGGATGTCCTCGCTGAGATCCCCGACCAGCTGCTGTCTTTTATGAAGAGCCGAGGAATTGAACCGCGACCGGCCCTCTCTTCCTCCCCGCTACCGGAGCTACACCGGCATGTCTGACCCCCGACACTGCCACAGCCACTCTTCTCTGCCTTTCCGCCCTGACTCATCCCCCACCCCCGCTTATCTACGTTCACCTCCCGTACAGTCATTTGTCACTTTAAAAGGAGCAGAAGGATCGACCCGTGACTTGCCCTCTTCCTCTCTTATCACCGGTGAAGCCAAACACGCACATCACACCGACACAGTGGGCACTCATCCCTGACTGACCTGCTGCTGTTCTTCATCTTTTCTCTAACTCACCCTGTTATATAGCTTTACTTTTCATTTAGAGTATGACAGAGCTGCCGAGTGAGCGATGGCCGTCCCTCCCCTCCCCACTGACTATCATTCCAAGCTCAACTTTTTAAATTTCTCTGTTTACTCCCATCACCAGACACATTTTTGAGTTAAAAGTTTTTACTTTTGCCCTTGTCCTCAGTGTGTTGACACTGTTAACATTTGGCAGGAGTCCAAGGAAGTGCAAGACACTAAATTAAATTGAAGCTAGTCCCCGAATGAAAGCAGAGTTCTTGATGAGCAATAGATGCCAGCTTGTATCAGGTGCTTTGAGGATATTTTTGGCAAAGCCTCGACTGTAATCCATTGGAGTAATTGGTCACCGTGAGGACAGGTGTTAGTGATTTATACTTAACCATCATCATTATCATCTAGCTGTGACTAATCTCTTGAAGCTGAAATAGAGGCTGCTAACAATTAGTTCAATCCAAGGATTTCTCAAACTGCAAGGCTTTCCTCCCCATGGGGTGCAGGGGAGTTGAAGGGGGCGAGGACATGGGGCAATGAGACAGGTGCATGTTGATGTTCTAAAAGCGATGTTTAAAGTTTTTGTCGTCGGCTTGTTGATATGGTCTGGTTATCATCACAGTCCGCAGTCAGCTGCCACAGTGACTGTAACACACGGCTCATGTAGGCAATTACGTTTCCTTAATGGTCCTATATTGTAAAAAAAAAAAAAAAAAAAATCTGATTTCTAATCTTTTTTTTTTATTTAAAAGCAGACATAAAGTAAGTAAATACTTTTAAATAACATACGGGGATGCACACTGTCTGTATTCAGAAACTATGGCTTTTAAACGAGCCGTTAAAACTTCTGCAAATTTGTGATGTCACAATCACACTTTATAGACCTTTTCAGACTTAACAGCATAAACAATTTAAATGAGACCAAGTGTATTTCTTGTTGGAAAATTTGTTAATGTAATAGCTGACAGGATGTACACAGGGACCAAAGCTGTTGCCCTTGCAACATAATAGTAATGAAACTGTCTATAGACTAAATTACAATGTTTTTTACAATAACTTCCTGGAAGAAAGCCCTCACATCACAGACATTCAATAAAATGGCGCTAAGAAAAGTTGCCTTAATTTTTTGTTTGTTAGCCACTTAAAAGGGCCAACCTAAAACAATTTTTTTATACGGTACGGAATGACGATGTTTTCGGCCCATCACTGCCTCTATCAGCTATTGTGTTTGGAAAAGTGGAGAAATATTCCAGATAGCATACACTGACAGTGATATTGGGGTTTTGGGGGGGTTGTTCTGTTTTTTAGGTGGCTAGATACGTTTTGTTGTGGCCCTATCCACAGCATTACATTGCTAAGCTTAAGCAGATTTGGTTTATCAAAGTCACTAGCAAAGCAACACATTACATAAAATAGACAACTGTGTTTAACTATAAATCTTCAAACACTACGGTTACAGCTAAAAATGACAACAGAAATAAAGGAATTTGACAATTTCTCATCTCTGCAATTCAAAACAGTTGCCAGAGCGACATCATGGTGATTTGGTCTATAAAGCTAGCAAGTGCCAGCACAGTGTTACACTGTTGAAGTGCCATGAGGAGAGATGTGGAAGACCAGGAAACACTGACCAATCACAGCAGGCTGGGCTCTTCCTGGAGGTGGGCTTAAAGAGACAGGCAGTAGAGCAGAGTGTTTAAGACAGAGGGTGGATGCAGATATATTCAAGCAGGCAGTATGACAAAAAAGTGTAGTTTGGACATTAAAACATGTAAAAATGTCCTAGTATAAATCCAAAGTACAAGTATGAAGCTGATAATAAGCATAATATGGGACATTTAAACATTTGATTGCTTTAATTTGCATCAAACATTATAATCCTCTGAGTCATGACTCAAATCTGAACACACAGACACAATAGACCTACATTTAAATTCAGTGTGGCTTACACTTTCTGGGGATGTTTTTATCTATTTGTCCATCGTGGAAAAGAAAACTGCTCTTTAATCATAGAAAAAGGCACTCCTGCAGAACTTGCCTGAGATTGATCACATTTTTAAGTTTTCTTCAATAACAAAGTACTGCAATAATAGTTGCACCTAGTATTTAGTATAGTATAGTTGTTGTAAACCTAGGGGTGAATTGCAAACAAGACCTGTTAATAGCTGATTTGGCATACTTTTAACGGTGTGACTTTGTAAAAATGTGAACAAATATAGGCAAAATAATAGGGCTCAAGTTGTTTAATTATATTAAAAGCTAAGCATGTGTGTCACTGACTCTGTGACATAAGTATACTTCTGGGACCTCATTACAGAAAAATATCCTAATTTTTTGTCCTGTCATAGCTGAAGTTATTGATCTAGAGGCGATTCCAAAACTCAGGTCTGTCTGTCTCAGACCTCCTGTCTTATCTCAACTATCTTGACTGATGTTATCCTAACTATAACTGCATCCACAATGCTGCTTCTGTTAAAAAGTACATTATTACAACACCCTCCATCATCACCTCGTTTGCTGTGTGAAAACCTTGTCTTTCTCTGCCGACATAAAGGATGCATCTGCAAATGAATCTTCTTGGCAGCTGATATAAAAACTGGTTAACATTTTTTCCTATATATATATATATAAATATATATATATATATATATATATATATATATATATATATATATATATATATATATATATATATATATATATATATATATATATATATATATATATATATATATATATATATATATATATATATATATATATATATATATATGCTGCCTTTTTGGCAGATATTTTTAATTTAGGACATGGTCTTACTTTGGGTTCCTAACTTAGGAAGTACTAAAGTTAAGACTGTTATGTAATATCTAAAGACCTATCCTTAGATAAGATAGGACCCCCCACCCCCCAAAGGCAGTTGGGAAACAGGCCCCTGGTTTACAGCCATCAGGTTCCAAAAATTAGAGCCTGAATATCCCTTAAAATTAAAGGCCTAAATGGAAGTGGGACAAAGACTCAAAATAGGAGAGACGAAATCAATTTATATCATAACTTCAAACTATTTTAAATTACAGGCAGGTTTGGAGGGCGCTGCAGTGTAAACCCCTAGTTTAATCCAACCAGATGAATTAGTGACGAGAGGAGCATTCATAAAGACCCTCTGAGCCTCTGATGTGGACGTCATACAGAGTGGTAGCAGACAAATGTTGGTCGTTGGAGTGTGGGGGTTCTGGTCACATGTTCATTATTGCCAGTCAAAGACCAACACATAGGTTCATACACACACACACACACACACACACACACACACACACACACACACACACACACACACAGACACCTCTGTCTGCCATGCCACACCCACTCTCTCTTTGCACAGCGTGTGCTGGGGCTGGGTGCAGATTCCTCTCCTGCTGTTAGAGAAATGCCAGTCTCTCCGGCTGCCCTGCAGAGAGGAGGAGGAAGGACGGAAGGAAGGAAGAGAGATAGAGGGAGGAGGTGGGAGTAGAGGGAATAGAGATCCTTGAGAAGGTGTAGGATAGTGACAAATAAATGGAGAGAAATTAAAGACAAGGTCACAAGAGAGAAGGACGATCCAGAGATTGGTTTGTTTGATGGCAGCAGTGAGAGAAAAATGGAAGAAAGCAGATAGGAAGCTGAGTTGGAGATAGTAACTGAGAGGACTATAGCTCAGTCTTCAAGTTTTTGTCAAGTCTTTGTGTGCATATTTTTTGGGAAAAAATTCTTGATGAATCACAAATGCACATTTTCCGAAAAGCAATATACCTGACTCCCAGTGTAATATTTCCCCTATGCATGTCCCTCCCTCTCCTCGCCATGACTTGACATTTTATTCCGAGGCAGACTGGAGCTGTGTACAAAGTGGGCAAAGTCTGCCACCGAGTGTTCATTGCCTGTATAGCAGGGTATCTTTATTATGCATGATTACTGTACATTCCTATACTCACTCACACAGTGCATGACCAGATGCAACTGCCCTTATTACCTTCACTGAGTGTAGGCGCAGTGAATTTGGGTATTATAAAGGACTGCAAACTCCCAACACCTGTATGTTCTCATGTGAAATGTCACTTTTTGATGATTTGTTAATGTCAATGTGTCAATGGTGGCTTAGAGGGGTGTTTACGCTGTTCTATGTGTTGTGTAAGTATATTGATTTTCATAAACTTTTACAATAATTAGTTTAATTGTTGAGTTTTTGCATGTTGAGGAATAATTGCCTTCCAGTGTTCAAGTGGTCGTTGTCATTGCAACAACAAAAAAAGAGGTGTATCTCGAAGTAATATGCATTTTTCTTGTGTCACTGTATATTTTCATTTGTAGATTTCAGAACTGACTTGCTGTGTGCAGTGTCTTGCAGAAACCTGGTTTAATCACTGAGTGAAACTTGTGAATTTTCGCATCGAGACATGTATTTTTGATATTTTGCAATGATATGGAATGCTCGCAGGGTCATAAAAATAGACATGTAAGGTGTCAACAAGATGATGACAAAAAAAGTATTCTGATGGCACTGAAAGCCTGTAGTGAGATTTTTGTACAACAAGAGCATTTTTGTCTGTCTCTTATCTTTGTCTTATGGCTGTATGAATTTGTGTATATTCAGCCCATTGATCATAGTGTTTACAAAATGATAATTAACATTGTATATACGGTATGATGAAATACCCCGATTAGCCACAACATTAAAACCTCTGACAACTGAAGTGAATAACATTGATCACCTTGTTACAATGCAATGTTTTGCCGTGAAAACCTGGCATTCATGTGAAAGCCACTTGCCATTCTCCTTCCACCCAAACAGTGTTGCAAACCATGTGCCCTTCCACTTCCAACATGGCAACAGCACTCCCTCAGGAGGACCACAAACCATTCCACACTCAAAAAACTGTCAAGAATCACCTGAGGAGCCTCTGGGCTACTGGCAATAAGAGGTACTTTATTAATTAAGTACCCTGAGCTCTTTGTCACATTCCTTCGACCATTCCTGAACAGTTTTTGACATGAGCTATGGTGCACTGTGCTGCCAGGGGGGCCACTGCCATCACGGAGTGCCGTTACCAAGAGGGCATTGTGGGTACCTTTAGGGTACCGGCACATCCTACGAATGCTTGATCAGTTGTGATCTGGGGTGTGTGGTCAAGTCAACACCTTTAGCTCTATGTCACATCTCTTCGGCCATTCCTTCAAAGTTTTTGATGTGTGGCATAGTGCACTGTCCTGCTGGGGGGCCGCTGCCATCAGGAGGTGCCGTTGCCATGAGGGGGTGCACTTGGTCTGTAACAGTTTTTGGGTGGGTGCTGCGTGTCAAGTGGCATCTACATGAATGCCAGGAGCAAAGGTTTCACAGCAGAACATGGCATTGCAACAAGGTGATCAATGTCATTCACTTATCTGCCGGTTGTTATAATGTTTTGGCTGATCGGTGTATGTTCCCCACTCGTTTGCTTACATTAGAGCTAAAAAAGCCTTTTACATTTGTGTCTCTAATAATAAATCTATATTGTATGTTGATGTTTTTATGAATGTCCAATAAGAAGAATCTAGAAGAGCTAGAAATCCTTTACTGTTTTGACAAATTTTGATATGAGGTTTGACTATGTTTGTGTTCACCCATATCTTCTGAGGTTGATGAACTGCATCACAGTAATACCAAACATAAAGCGACACAATCTGATTATTGTATGTTGTTGTTTGTCTGCAGAATGACGATTTAAGGTGGCCGATTAATTCTATTCCTGGTGGTAACTCATAAGACTACACAGAGTGCTAAGCCTCCTCCCATGAAAATGAGTTCTGCCTTCAAATGGTTGATTTAGTAAACAGATTAAAGTACTTGAACACACAGAACTATACATAATGTTTGCCTCATACCTGGATTAACCACTGTCCCCTGTATCTGTTTACATCTTGTGTTGAAAATAAATAGAAAACCTGACAGAGTTGTGACATAAATGTAAATGTAATACCAAGTCTGAAGTTGTAATAGTGGCATTATCTGTCTGTGCCAGCAGGACTGATATAAGCAGCAATGTAGTGGAAACCTTCATAACATTTTTTTTTATGTTTGCTATGGATTTATAGTGGGAAAGCTCAATGAGGGTTAAAATGAGGTAGATGTCATCGAAGCTATCAAAGTAAAAGATAGTTTTACAGGGTTTTGCAATGTGCCTCATCACAAGTCTCGGACATTTCCAAGTTCCTGAGTGTTGTGAGTTATTCTGTATTTGTTAGGGGCTGTTATAATGTCAGGTCAAAACTTTCCAAGTCACCAACATTATTCTACTAGTTGAATGAACCACAGATCTAAACAATCAGCACAGTTTCAAGGTGGGCACCCGAGATTATAGTCATGAATTCAGTATTTGACCAAATGTCTCCCCTTTTGTCCTTGAGTGATGTTGAATAATGTCTAGAAAAGTGTGAAGAATATTACCATGTCATTGTGAAGCTGACCCTTAACCATTTGGACATAAAGTGTTAATACTTCTAATACTACTAATACTTGATTCGTTTCACCTGTTAGACATTTGTGTGAAATTTTGTCATACTTAGCATTAGATAAAAATATTGATCAGTCATCTCAGCCAAATCACAAAAAAACATATACTGTTTACATGTGGTATAGTTTTGGTTTGGTGCTCAAAAGGTTGAGGAATTCTATTGTGACACTCGACAGTGATTAATCTAACCAGCATAATGTTCTGGTTAATTTAGTTCCTGGATAATCCACAGATGTTGCTGTGACCATGAAGTCACTCTGCCCTTAGATGCTCCAACAAGGACAATTTTCATAATAATCCTTCCTCACATTGCTGTGATAATGACATGATAATGACATTATCAGTGATGGATTACCAGCCAAATTAGACAGTTTTGCAAATTGATTTTCTGCCAATACTGAATTACATTAAAAGCTAAGGCTGTCTGGAGGGTAGGAAACTAATCAAAGAATGTCTATTTAAATTGGAAATTATAAGTAATACAATATATATATGTGTTTTAATTTCTGCTCAAGATCCATGCACAGAGAATCTTTGAACAGGGTGTTTATTATTGTCTTAGTATGCTGTTATGTAGACGCTAGCAAAGGGGAGAAAAAGTGACTAAACAGATTCCTGCAAATGCTCAGAGGAACAGTTGGTGCTGAACGACCCATTAAACATAATGACTTTAAGAGGCAGAGGAGTAGCTCTGCCTGGATGTAAACACGCTATTAAATGAGGTGTTTTGAAGGAAGCAGGAGTCAAGGACAGACAGGAGGACAGTTCATTCAGAGAGAAGCAGGAAGTGAACGGCCGCATTGTAGAAACTTTAAACAAGGTGGAATGAGACCGCAGAAAGACTGATCTGCTTTTCACTGAGGTGCACTCACCACAAATTATTTCATTTTCGTATACCCACTAAATCACATCACTCTCTCTCAGCTCTGGACAACAACAAGCAGATCCTGATGTCATCACAACGTTCCTTTTTTTCTTTCTAAACATAATTTTTTATGAGTGTGTGGAAAGAAACAAGGAACAACATCTGGCAAAAACGTGTGTTTTTTAAAGGTACTTGAACAAACCCAGTTTTGTGGGACTTTGGGTAATAGGTCAGGGAGGCTTAGCTCAGGGAAACTTTGGGCAAACAGAAATGAGCACTTGAAAAAAAAGGAAGAAAAAAGAGGCACACTTGAAGTTTGCAGGGAGTTGCTTGAGGGCTACTGAAGTTGGACAGGCTACAGTAAGACTGGACCCAACACTTTTCATTAAAACTCCTTCAACTCAAACAAAGTATATTAAGATTTTTGTGCAAGTTTCAAAGTGATTTCCTAAAACATTTACTGGAACCAAGTCTAAATTTAGCTCAGCAAAACTATGTGATCAGTTACGAGCGTATAGAATGACGGTGCCTAATTCAAAGTGACAGATTCCGCTGTACACGCTGCAAATTAATGCTGAGTAAATAATCGAGGAGACGTAACTGTGTCAAATTTTAAAAGACTCAATAAAAGTACCAGTAGTATTACCAATAACAACAATGTAGCCTTTCTGTTTTTCCACTTACCTCACCACTGAGCTGCTTTATAAAACAGCTTTTTGTTGTTGTTATGCTGTCACAGCTGCGAGGTGCTGTGGACAGAGTTAAACCAAAGAGAAACATGGCCAAAGTCTGCACAATCATGGGCTGTGTTAATCCATGTAATGTCTCTCTTGAGGGGCTGAGTCAATTCCTTTTAAAGGAGTAGTTTTGAAATTTTATAAAATACAGTTCACTTATTTTATTTATATAGCCTACAGTATATGAAGCTATAGTTAGCAGCCTGTTAGCTTATCTGGGCATAGACTGGCAGCAGGGGAAACGGCGAGCCTGGCTCTGTCTGAAGAAAGAAAGATCCACCAGCATCTCTAAACTCAAAAGTTCTGTGTGCAACATTCTGAGCATTAATATAGCACCAAACCACCATTTGCTATGTAAAGATATAGTGGAGTAATGGCGTCCTGAGCACAGAATGAAGTAATGCTTCCCCTGTGTGTGCTGAATTCCGAGCTCCTCTGTGGTTTGTTGTGGCCCCTGTGTGTGTTTCAATCCCAGCTTCTCTGTTGTTTGTTGTGGTAAAGCTGGTCTGTCTGCATGTTCATGTTAGCGTAATATATGTCCCACTGACAAGCTCATTGTTGCCACTTTTGACTGCAAATTCAAAGAAGTATTGGGCCATTAGCTGTCCAGATAACTCACACAATCTGCATTTAGCATAAAGCCCCTTCAATTCGCGCAGAAACCGAGACAAAAAAAAAGGTAGTCCCTGAGCCTCACCAAGAAACCGCCCTTTGGAAAATGTCTGCTTGCCTCTACAATGACTTTTGCACAGTTCTGGATGGCTCAAAATTCCGAAGCCCCAATAGTCCAAAAACTGCCTCCTTGGAAAGACAAACCAGTATTCCAAAAAACAAACCTGCATTGCTCCAAAGGGCTGTTTGTACGAAGAATAGGTTATCAGTTGTCTTCTCTAACTTTTGTCAAAAAAACAATAAATGCACATCCTAAAAAGTGGAACTAATCTTTTTACTGTCTACATTTTATACAAACATCATGAATTGTTTACCACTGAAGACAATGCACTGGTTTATAGTTTTTGGTAGGACTATGACACAGCATGACAAATTAAGCTCCCACTGCACCTTCTCGCTATAAAGGTATTAACTTACTGTTATGTGAGCTGTTAGTCTGGATAAGATCATCCACTAAATGGCTGGTATGCTAAGCCACCAGCTGCAATTATGCTAACAGCATACTTGGATGACATTGTATCTTACATATTGTACTTTTCTCATTTCTGTTAATTCCCTTTAAATCTATTTTGATTATTTGAATGTGAGCAGGCAGCCCAGTGTTTGACAATACATTTCTCCCTCATCACATAATCTCTGTCTCTTCCCATCACTGGGATCTGTGAATAGGCAGAGACATAACTTAATGTCATTAAATCACAAGTTGGCCACCATCATGTACATACTGAAGCAAACCATTTTTAGCTCAGAACAGACAGGAGGAAGGGGATATATAATACCCCTGTTTTGGAGTTTGAATAAAGGCAAAGCTTTGTTCTCTGTGTCTGTAAACGGTTTGGATTAGGACTACAGATCCAGGACTTGGAGGCATAATATTCTCTGCGGAGCATGGCAATAGCCATGACAGTAATGCTAAACACTGCAGCCTCTGTCCTGAAACAGCAGTATCTGGGATCTGGATAGTTTTGGAAAACAATGGTGTGAATACTGAATGTATTATTACTTTTTCACAGTGTAGCAGATCCCAGCAGCAAAAGGTCACACCTTTAAAGGTACAATCCTTTAAGTTTAAAACAAAGCAACATTATGAATCCTCTCAGCCCATTGCCTCTCAAGGAGGGCTGTCAACAATATGTACAATTTGCTCTGCTGTTGAATCTACCTTTACCAAAGGTGTCGCAGTATGAACTAAACTGGAATTTTAAGGATCACAACTGTAACAGTTCAACAGCAACGGAGGCCTGAATAATGAAGTGTCCTCATGATGGCAGGTAAACTAAAACCTCAATGAGGCAAATGAAAGCTGTGTCATCTGCGGACAGCAGGGGTTAAACAGACAGTATTTTTACATCATGTTACCTCATGGAGCAAGTGAACCTATATTACCCCGAATCATGTTCTTTTTTCCTAAATCTAACCTTTTAGATTTGTTGCCCAAACCTAACGGAACGATTTTACAACACTTACTTACTTTTTTTCACTAAACACCCAATTTTTTTCAGCTATGGATCATATACATACACTCAAGTCCGTGTCGCCCTGAGACGCCAAGGGGCATGTCAATTTTTTCAGAATGTGTTGAGAGCCTGAAGGAAATTTCTGTCTTTTTAGCTCCTAAATGCTCCAAGAGGTTCACAAGGTAGTTGTTAACATGATAAAAACACGATTATTATGTTGGTTTTTCAGCCCAGTTGCCAGAAGCAAATGTTGGTATTGTACATTTCTGCACATATGTTTGTTCCATACCAATCATATGTGCAATCATGTGTGCATATGTGCAGCATTTCATATGTGATGTCATATATGAGCTGACTTTGTCAGTGGGAGGGATAGGACATGGTAAATTGCATGGCATCTAGGCAGGATGCATACCAAACTATGAACCACTGTTGAAGACGAACACACAACAAAATGGTTGTTTTTTAGCAACGCAATGCTGGGGATAGTGCCACAAAAAGTGGCTATTTTGAGTCAAAACATTATCTTTTCCTTACCGTAACAAAGAGGTTTTTGTCTTTAAACCTAAGGACAAATTTACCACACTGTTGTTGAAACAGCTAGATAACAGCTACATAATAATGTGCAAATGTAACATATTCATGGTCTGCAGAAATTAACAATGTCAGCCTTTGTTTTAGAAATTGGGTTTGGTTTTTAACGAATGCAACATTTGACTTATTATAGCTGAAACGAACAAGTATACTAAACTACCTGTTTGGTACTCTAAAGTATTTTTCTCCATTAATAAACCGTTGACTGAGAAATTCAGTCAAATGAAAGGCAAACAAGACCATCTTTTATGCACCTGATCCACTTGGCCACCAGCCAGTAGAGAGCATTAGCAGAGACAACAAAGCAGGGACATTAATCTCACAGCAGGCAATATGGGGATTTTGCTTATTTTGGTGCCATCCGTGGGGTTTGGGTCTGAGTAAACTGCCTTTCTTCCACATTAACATCAGGTATTTATCAAACACCCACTTACAGAGAGAGGGACAACACTGCTGCATTTGTTTATTTAAATGAAATATCTGGTTTCACATATCAAGTTGAATAGTGACTAACCTATTTGCACAGGCCCCATGTTGTTAAATATTCACACAAAAAATCCACAGTGAGAGAGAATTCTTCTGTGGAAGAGGTAGGATCATTAAGAGATGTTAAAAAAAAAAAAAGACAATATCAGTAATGTTTGGGAAAATTGCCTCCCACAAACAAGTGTGTGTGTAAGCATATGTAGGCAGGCAGCAGTAAAAAAGTAACCCCTTAGGTTTGTTGACAACAAAATTGGTTCATGACCTTGAAAGGCAGGCGGTGAACTCTGGCCTGGCTGTGTTTTTATAGGTTTAGCAAATGAAAAGGGAAGAAGAGTAAATATGAGCAGGATGTATGGACATATAGTAACAGAGCGGAAGCACCAGCGCTGACAAAAACAGTTAAAAATGCAAAATGAATGTGGTGTGGAACAGTGAACTCTGTCACACATCATGTGCGTCAGTATGTCTGAAGTCTCGGTTCATTAACCTGTCTCTCTCTCTTTCTCTCCCACTCTTTAACCTTGAATCATATCTGGACTTCTGACCAAAGTGTCATGTTTGGCTTCACTGCAATCTCGCACCAAGAGCCACACATCACTGCAACACTCACACATAATAACACTCATATTTCCATTCCATTTGACAAAGTCTGGTATCATGGAAAGAAATTAGAGAGTGAGGTTGTGGTGTAAAAAAAAAAAAAAGCTCAATGGATGCTTGATTTTTTCATCTGATACCTATGCAGAAGGATTGTTTTACAATGGAATAGCAATGAGATGTTTTTCCTGAACGCTCAGAAACACCAAACACTTATCAGAGAACTCACAATGACGAGCCTGTTGTGTAATCTCATGTCAGAAAGAACAAAGCATACTTACACCAGTGAAAAATAACACAAACCATCAGGAAATGTTTCTGCTAAAAAGCTCCATGGTTGAAAAAAAACAGTGTTACCTTACATAATAAATTTGTTTTGATCTCACACCCTCTTGATTAAATCTTGAAAGACTTTTAAACCAACCCACAAGTTAATAAACTAGCTAAAAAGAACTGATAAAATCTTTTATTTTAGCCTGCCACTCACCAAATGGAATTACAACCCAGTCTCACTCCCAATTTGTCAAATACCAACACTTGTTCAGTGGACCTCAGCATCAGGTATCGACGCACTGAGGCACCCTTTACCGCCGGCTGAGGCGGCAGCCTTTTTCGTATAACTCAGAGCAAAAAGCAAAAAGCTCTGGGGGGGGGGTGCTGCATATTGAGGTGTATGGGCCAAAGAAATTTTGGACTTTCACTCGGGAGCCCGGTGTTTGTTTTCTGTGTGAAACCAAGAGGTAACCAAGTTATTTTAATTAACAATTTAGTGTGCTAGTGCCATATGTCACGTGATTTATGTGACTTATGTCATCCCCACAAAGTTACAGTGGGGGCAAGTTGGGAGTGATAATATGCTGGGAGATGTTAAGTCTGCTCTTTGACCCGTTGCACCAAAAACTACTAGGAATTTGAACAGTAAATCTGCCACTGTAATCATCGCACACTCTCTACGCTAGAATGGAAAGTTTCACTGGGTTAGTTTAGATGGCTCAGCATCTAATTGTGATGCCCCCTAGACTCCTCCAAGCACAGGCAGCCATTTTTGGAGCAGACGGCATGGCATAACACTCTGGCTGGAAATCCCATCTGGCCTGGGAACAATTCAAAATCCCCCAGGGGGAGCTGGAGGATGGAGAAGAATGTCTGCGCTACCTCGATTAACCTGCAACTCAGAAACTGGATAAGCAGTTGCAGCAGTTACAGTTGCAGAAAATAGCACTGCAATTCTTCAGACTTATTGGCCAATAATCATGTATCTGTAGCTAGCCTATCAGACTTTAATTTGAAGTAAGCAGATTTATGCCTTGCAAAGTTTAAACACCCACAAACATCATCATGTACAATTCAGAGTCAATAAGATTCTACAATGGTTATTTGCTGCACTGCAGCTCTGTATGAAAGACTCCATACCCTTGAATGAGACTCAGTTTGTAGGTAAAAGGCAAGGACACTTAATCCATTAAATAGGATGAGACTTGTCGGTGTAACTAAAAGACAACTAAGCCGTCTAAGTAGTGCATTAGACACAGGAACGGTGTTTGTGTTGGTGGCAGTGGTAGTGATGGTTGGGGGTGGAAAGGTTGAGGTTCTTTGCAGCTTTATTAAAAGAAAAACTTGTTGCATAATTCTCGGAGGGAATCTTTGTTCCCAACAACAAGATGGGTTTTTACAAATATTTGATGTTGCTGTTAGTACTGTGAGTGTCTCAGGGGACTGTCTGAAAATAGATGTCTGTGTGTGTGTGTGTGTGTGTGTGTGTGTGTGTGTGTGTGTTTGTGCATGTGTTGGTTACTTGAGGAAATACAGAAACTTTAGGCAAAGGGTGAAGCGTCATGTAATAAATGTAGCCTCTGTAACACTTTTCCTAGAAATATATTTTGAACATCTCAGAGAAAACAGAAAACAGAAAAAAACAGAAGAGGTCACAGTTAGATTAGTGTTTATTAATGTTTTTTTTTTCACTGATGTAGCAGAGATCACATCCATCAACACTCGAAAAAGCCTGAATCAGATTTGCATGGTGTCAGGTGAGGGGAAAATAATCACTTCTGACAAGGTAGTGTAAATTCAGCCACAAGCCTGCTCCAATCACCCAGTGAACCGCTACAGCTTCCTGTTTACATGGGAGGGTTTAAAGGGGTCTGGGTCAGCTGGCTGTTGAAGCTAAAGCTGGTTACAGTTTAGAAGGGGTAAATACAACTGTGTATAATCTGAAATCTCTACTCAGGGATTCCAACAAAGACCCAAGTGCCAGTACTACCAAAATCATAACATTCTACAATTATATTTATACATTATTTTAATGTATTTGGGCGGGGATGGTGTAACCATGATTACAAGGCAATGAGCCCCTGGGCACAGACATGCAAAGGGCCCCACCACCCCTCATATAGATGCGAGACACACAGACTTTGTGATGTTTTTGCATCTCGTTGCAGTTATTATACATTCTTTGTTGGTTATTTTGTGTGTCTTTGTGATTATTATGTCTCCTTGTGATTATTTTATGTCTCTTTTGGATCATTTTGAATCTGTTTTTGTCACATTGTGTCTCCATGTGGTTGTTTTGTAGTCTTTGAGGTCTATTTGAGGTAATTTGGTGTCTTATTGAGGGCATTTTGTCTCTCTTCGAAGTCATTTTGTTTTTGTCTTTTGTGGCTTTTTTGTGTTGCTTTGTTGCCATTTTATGCCACCTTGTATTTGTTTTGTGTCTCCCTGTAGTTGTTTCATGTCTCTTTGAGGTTGTTTTGCTCATTTTTTTTTGTTTGTTATGTTGTGTCTTCTTTGAAGTTCCTTTGCATCTCTCTTCTGTTTTTGTGTCTTTTTGGGGTCATTTTGAGTCTTTCATTCTTTCTTTTTTTCTTGCTAGTACTTGTTAATTTGAGTAACATTTTGCAAGTGAATGCCAGGGGGCTCCCTTAAACTTTGGGTCAAAGGGGCTTTTCATGTTCCTTTTTGTTAACTGTATTTATATTCTTCCAGTATATTTTACGAATATTATATTTTTGATCCAATAATCAAATTTTTACTTCCCTACAACAAAGCCGTTTATAGCTTTTACACAACCAGTCTAACTAAATGAAGGGATTGAGTGTAGGGAGGAGAGCAAGTAAGGAACATCTCGTGTGGATGCCAAGTTTCCAGCTGCCTGGAGGAAAAAGAAGCACCACCTGTCTTTTGACCACAATGCGATGATGACGGAGCAAAACCCAGAACAAGCGGCAGCTTCCAGCGACAATCCCAGGCCACATCTGGCCACAGTATTTATACCAAATCTAAACCAGACAACAGTTACATGATGAAGTACTTGCCTTGCCTTCTGAAAAAAATGAAAATCTACGCTTTGAAAAACTTCTCTTCTAACCTCTGCAAGCACACTTAAGCAAGTTGCACCAGGCCATTCTTGTGCACTGTTTGTATATTTTCCTTTGAAACTTATTGCACCAATTTGTACATGTCGTATGCAATCGTGCCAGTAATTTGTGCAGGCTGCAGTCACATGACCACTGCATTGACAGGAACAACTTTCCCCAGGAGATGGGAGTTTAGAACAGTGTGAACTCTGAGTGAACCTCATTTTAAAGTATGTTTTCACCATGTTTCATTTCCTAAACCTAACCACAGTAACTTAACATTAAGTATGTAACTTAACCTTATATGTAACTGTACGAGAAGTGTGTATGTATCTTTACGTTAAGTATGTAACATCATTGCAAGGTGCTAATACGTAAGATATTATACAAACCGTTGTATGTGGATACGTTGAGTTGCACATACCACAGGTGAAAATGTTGTTAGCTAGCTAAAGTTAGCTATGTTAATATTTCATGTGTAACTTTTTTTTGTTACAATAATGGCATTAATGATTGCACTGTCATTGAAAAAGCTTTATTAACAAGTGTTGTTTTCTTTATTATTTCACATTGGTTTGCACACAACTGTTAAACTGGAAAGTAACTTGTTCTTTAAATAATTTATGAAGCAGGTACTTTTAACTTAAAAACAAATTATATTTTTCACATTCACTTTCAGTACTCTCCCCAACACTGCATTTGGGGTTCCATGTTAACCATCTTGTCCAAAATGGATAAGAAACTGATACAGGCTAAAAGGTATTCACCAGAACCTCCTTTCAAGTGCTTCTTGGTCAGAGTGCCAGCTTAGTTAGGGATATCTTCTGTAATCATTACAACCTTGAAAAATGCGCCCAAGATGCACACATTTTCCCCATTTCACTTTTGGCACATTGCAAGCCTTACCAGAGGAAATAAATCAATTTGACTCATTAGGTCCATCTGGTGCTTGCGTAATGTGCATACGTGTTGGTGTTTGTGAGTTTGAATAGAGCAGCCGAAACCAATTAGTATGTGGGGCAGAGAAAAGAACCTCTGTGGACTTCATTAGACTCTCTTGGTCAGAAGTCCTACGAGCCCAGCATTTCCTCAAATAAAAGATCAAATTAGACTTAGAATATATATCTTGGGACCCAAAATTGGTCACAGAGATAACTTCTGTAGAGCCAAACCAGAAAACAGGACTTCCTAATATATTTAACAAGCTGACTACTGATGTGAGCAAAGATGCAATCTGTGTGGGAAAACAGAGAAGTGTTGACTGGATGCAGTGAATAGATACCACTTTGCAACTAACAACCTTACAGGAAGGACCTCTTTCTGATTCCAGGTCAGTATCAACTGAGAGAGGCAGAAACTTTGGTTAATGGGCCATGGTCCATTTATTTTGTGGGAAAGTAAAAGTACTAAGATGGAAAAACATTAAACAAACAACATAAAATGTTATCACAGGCAAAATCACAGTAGGGGTTTTCTGTATGTAGCAGTAAGTGGTAGGGATTATAGATGGCCTTTTTCACTGCAGACATTTTGACTTGTCTCAGCAGGAAAAGCACAGGTGTTACTAATAACATTAACGATGGCTTTGTTGTATTCAGGAGCCCCTGCCCAAGTCATGCCAGAGTAATCACTACTTATCTGACAGTCGAAAAACTTTGGAAACCCCAATCTCCCACGTTTTTGACATCATATTGGAAGGGGCTTTGTTTGAAACCAACAATGAGGTAAGAAAGTAAGATGGGTTTTAACTTGTCTCCGCTTTTCTATTTGTTGCACAACTACTTCGAACAAGACCTCAAACCCATATAAGGACATTGGTCTTATTTTCCTTGCCTTTGATATCAGAATCAAAAATACTGTTATTGATCCCCAAGGGGGAAATTGTGTATTACAGTTACTCTGATGCAAGCATAGAGTTATAGCAAGTAGAATACCAACACAAGTATATAAAAAAATAAAATAGAATAACAATAATGGTGAACAATTAGCACCAGTATGTAAATATTTAAAATAAAAATATGTATAATATTCTGAGTGTAAAGAAATACAGTAATAAACAATTGGCAATTAGTATGTGAACATTTAAATGAGGGTGGCACGGTGGGGGTCCTTGGATCGAAACCCGGTTGGAACAGGGTTCAGTCCATGGGCGGGGGCCCTCTGTGCGGAGTTTGCATGTTTTCCCCGTGTCTGTGTGGGTTCTCTCCGGGGTCTCCGGCTTCCTCCCACAGTCCAAAGACATGCAGCTCAGGTTGACTGGTGGCTCTAAATTTCCCTTAGGTGTGACTGTGAGTTCCAGACTGTCTATATATGTCGGCCCTGCGATAGTCTGGCGACCTGCCCAGGGTGTACCCCGCCTTCCGCCCAATGACCACTGGGATTGGCTCTGCGACCCTTACGAGGACACAATGAATATTTAAATGATAATATGGATAATGTGTTGACTGTGTGAAGTCTGTGAAATATAAAACTGTGCCTTATGCTACAATGCAATGTATAAAACTAGTGTGAAAGTTAGAAATATAAAAATACAAATATGCGTGCAATGAACAGCAGAAATATGCACGAGTAAGAATAACAAAAAGAATATATACAATATGTGTTGCATGTGAAATATGGCCTACATTCAAGAATTAGACAAATATTGCACATTTGAATAATTGCATAGAGGAATGCTGTGGTTAAATTATTGCCATTAAGACAGTGATATAAAGAGGTATTGCACCTTGTTTTTTAACCTACTACACAGATGCCATCTTTAGCAGCATGCGACTGCTACCGGCTTCACTGTGTGCTTATTGAGTTTGGTTGGTATTGCAAACAATAGCTAACTCAGCTAGGACTGGTGTTGCCCACAAAAGCTTGGTTTCTGACTTGTACTGCAACATGGTAAACGCAGGTGGGATGTCATTCCCAGCTCTGACTTCCAAGGTAAATGGAACAAGTGTCATTAGCAGTACCACAAGTAGCAGCAGAAGTAGCAGTAACAGTAGTAGTAGTGGCAGTAACAATGGTAATAGCAGAAGAAGCAGAGTCCTATGCAAAGCAAACCTCCTCACTGTGTGACATTGTGTATCCTTTTACACAGCATAATAGCCGCTGACTCTTTACTGTATACAAGTACACACTGAAACACTCCTAATGTTTACAAGCAGGCTGAGAGTGGATCATTTATCCAAACACACTGAAAGGTAATCTAACCTACGCAGGCAAATCTAATTAGGTTGGAGCCAGCAAAGTTACTTCAGCCCAGCGGAGGTGTTTATATGAGGTCTGCTCAGCTGGAGTGAAAGCAAAACTTCTATTACTGATGTTATTAGGCAGCATGTAAACACACTCACTTACCTACTCAATGGCTCCCTCATTCATTCAGTCACTCAGCCACCTATTTAGCCACGGGCATCTAAAACAGGCTAAGAGCTCAGTGTGCTGTCCAGGCAGCAGACGACTATTAGGAGCTAAAAAGGTGAGATTTGTACTGTTACTTTTCTCTCAAGGTTACACCTTTCTTGTCAGTTTAAATATCATCAGGTATATTAGTCCATATGAATTAACATACAGCTACTAACTATGTTAGTAGCCCAGGACAGATTGACAAAATACTGGCTGTAGAAAGGGGCTTCACGTTCTTGCATAAGTCACCAGGTTTGACAACCTCTCTGTCTTGAGCTGAATAGCATTAGAAAAACATTTATTTTAATCATGAAACTGCTTTATTCAGTATTTTTAACAGTTTAAATTACTGGGTCTGTTTGTTCAGGGGAGAAAGAGACTTCTCTGGATAATTCTTCTCCCGGTTAAAAGCTCTTGAACATCTGGAGCTTAATTTATCAGAGAAAAGAGGTGAGCATAGATTAGGTGCTAGGCTAGTGGCCAATCTCCAACATGCCAAAAAGCATTTGAGAAACACTGTTTTGTAACGTGAAACTGCTTTATTCAGTGTTTTTTCCACTTTAAATTACTGTGTCTGTTTGTTGTAGAGAAGCAGAGACCTCTGCAGATAATTCAGCTTCAGTTAAGAACCTCCTGAACCTCCAGATCTTAAGTTAAAAATTTTAGCACAGATAAGGGCAAGGATAGCAATCTCTCTCCAACATGCTAAATAGCATTGGAGAAACATTGATTTGTGGTTTGAAACTGTTTTATTTGTTATTTTAACTTTTAATCATCTAGTCTGTTTGTGTTGGATAGGAAGACACCTCTGTGGATAATTCAGCTTCTGGTGAGAACCTCCTGATTGTCTGGATCTTAACTAATTGGAGAAAAAGGGTGAGCACAGATCAGGTGCTGGGCTAGCAGCCTCTTTCTGATATGCCAAACAGCATCATAAAAACACAATTTTTTTAAACTACTACTACTACTATTTACTTTATTCTGTGTTCTTCTACTTTAAATCCCCAGATCCATTTGTTTTGGAGAGGAAGAGACCACTATGAATATTTCGTCTCTCAGTTAAAACCTCCTGTAGGAATTCTCTTTGGATAATATTTCAGCTGGTTGCATTCTGCGATCCTTATTGCTAGATGCCACTAAATCCCCTGTAATTATTACACACTGCTCCTTTAAGGTAAGATTATATGAAAATAATGTATTCCTATATGACATGACTGAAAGATACCACACCAGAAAAGCACCATTAAATTATAGAAACATTATACCACATTATGTGACATGTAACACAGAATAGCATGACCTATCCAAGTCCCCTATAGTTATTATGAGTATGATGAAAGTGATTTTATGACACACACACACACACACACACACACATCCTCTCTCGCTCCCTCCCTTCCTCCATTGACGCCAAACCCTGATCCGGCCTCTCTCCACCGAGAGCCAATTGCGGCGCGCCGAGCAGGCGAGCCTTCATGAGCCGACCCCCCTAATTTGACTGGTATAACATACCTAGCTCCGATCATGTGACGCCTAAGCGAACTACCAGCCCTCTAGAGAGAGAGTGATAGTGTGTGTGCGCGTGGATGTGCGTAAGAGAGAGCGAGAGACAGACAGAGAGAGAGAATGTGGAGGCGTACAGCTATGCAAAGAGCGTGTCGTGGACTTACATTGCCATTACGCACCATTACGCACTGACAGCTACTTTCAAGAGAAGAGCGCACGTCGCAGAGGAGCGGAATTTTGGATTTCTCGCATATACAAGTGAGTAAAAGTAGTGCGGTTGCTGTAATTCAATAGTGTTTGTTCAATTGTGCCAGCGTGTTTTCTGTCTGTCATTGTGGAGTGCAGATGAAAGCATGCAGCTGCGTGAATGGAGAGGAAATTAGGATCTTAACCATTGCGCGCATGTGGCGACATTGTATGCATAATGGTGCTGCCCGTTCACTATCTATATCATGTAAAACTAATATCAGGACTCATTTTTTCTGTGATCTGATTAGCAGTCACAGTGTTAACCTCCATGACTAATTATTAATGCAGCGCGGTGAAGACCAGGAGCGCATCGGGCTGTCAAAGCCTCTTTGATGTTTGACGGCGGCAGGGTTACCCTAGGGCAAGTGACTCAAGAATTGGATTTGAAGCCAAGGTGTTGCCAAACTCTCTTTCCAAACTTTTTTCCTCATGAGATATCGCCGAGGCACAGCAGCAGTCAACCCCAGACCCCCGATGCCACAGGACAGAGTCACAAAAGCACCCAAACCTGTCGAATTTTGGTGTAAGATCACATTACATAACTTACTGAAGGTGGAGAACAACGTCGGTGAGGTCTCACAATAACAGTTGATTTTAACGCACTGTGGTTGTGACAGCCTAATTAGCCTAACTGAAGTAATAATAGCAGTATTAATCAAATACATGTGCTAACTTTCTCACCTGAAATCTCTGTGAGGACCTCTGGAGGTCTCTGGACTTCACTTTGGAAACGGCAGCTTTTCATTCTCACAGAAGAGGGCGCACAATCATTTTTGATTTTGGGGGCATTTTTTTTTTTTTTGTTTTTTTGTTTTTCATGCAATCCACATTCAGCCTTCTGAGGTTTTAAAAGGGATTTTATCGTCATGTTTAATCATCATAAACCACACGTTGCATCCAAGGCCATTTGATTTTTAATCCATCTAAATGTAGATGTGGTGCATTGTCTCTGGGCTAGATAAAAATAGACACTAAATCCTTCACTCATCATCCCATTGAAATCTGTTGGTCTAGGACTGAATGACTGTGATGAATATCACCTCTGCATTTACCTTTCTGTTCAAATTGCACCCTGGTAGGACATTGTAATTGTATTCAAATTTCTGAGAGTATATCACAGTGTCTCAAAAAGTAATGTAACAGTGCAGGTTAAGCTGTAGGAAGGACCACTAGGGGGGAAATGGAAGCAAATCATTAAGTGACAGCAGAACCATGTGGCTTTAATGTTAGAAGTGGTGATAAATGGGAACCTATGATTCCACATGGTCAGTTTGAAGTCTGAGCCAGCAGCTGCAGCGTCACACACACACACACACACACACACACACACACACACACGCACACACGCATGCACACACAGAGTCTTCAAATTCCACTTCCTTCACACGTGGTTGATTTTCCTTTTGAAGTGCCATCAGCTGCAGACCTCTTGAGCCAGCAGCAGGTAGTGCGTAGAGACCACATCATAATCTTAAATTTCAGTCTTTCTGGTGGTTTACTTATTCTGACACAGTATAAACTTGAGGTATGTCATGTAAAACATTAACCCCAGGTCAGACTGGCCTGACTGAGTGGTACTGAGTTGTCATGCTGGTGTTCACTTTTAGAATTGATGATCACTTTACTGCATAAACTTGTTTACTGTAAAGTTTGATTCAGTGAAAAAGTAATTAGAATAAACAGTCCGAGCATGTGGTCAGTATTCAAAGTATCCTTATATGACGGTGCTGGGATATCTTACAAAAATGCACACACAATGTAAACTGTAAACTGTAGGAAAAGAGACATTGTGAGGGTGTACCTTAAAACATTGGTCTCTTGGGGGAAGTCCTGAAGGCAGGTCCTGTGTCTTATGACCCATCACCAACCGGCCTCTAACTGGATTGCTCTGGACCTTCCTCACTTCCTCCTGTAATTCCATAAGTGCATTGGTCTTTCAAAATATGTGGGTTATGCACAAATTATTGGCTCACGATTATGTGGGAAGTGTACAAATTTTGGTGCATTAATTTTCATAGGAAATAGACAAAGAGTTAATGAGAACAGCCTGCAATATTTCTTCATATACAAAAACAATGTGGTTTTGGCTAGTAAGCCATCCAAATCAAAGACAAATTCCTTTCATTGTCATGACTGATGAACACGCTCATTTGTGTTTTTGCAGGAAGAAGACCTAAGTTTTTCATTCAGCGGAACCGATTGATCTTCTGGGCACAGCTGCCATTCATCCGCACAGGAATGGTGGATCACTTGCCGCTTGGTGAGGAGACCTTCCTGTACTATACCGGCTCCCCGGGTTCTGAATACAGCTCCCTCTGTCACCACGCCAATGGTGGCACGTTGCAAGGAGTCATGGTAACTGACGCATGCATCTACGATCATCACCACCCCTACCAAGGGGTGACGCTCTCCTCATCCCCTCGCCTCTCTGAGGATGACCTCAGCGATTCCTCCAGTCCTCGTTCCTCCCTCTGTTCCAGCCCCGAGGCCTCATCGCCAATGCTGCGGCACGTTCTCGGCTCCAGCTACGAAAGCAGGAGCAGCAGGAGCAGCAGTGGGAGCTGTAGTTCATCAGGGGGAGAGAGTCAAGACAGCTTGCTGGACCTCCTCCTCTCACAGGCCTCCCTCACCAACTCATTAGGCTCTAATGGCAGCAGCGGCTCTCATTCTTGTCCTCTATCTTCCTCTCTATCCTTGTCCTCCCCAACTTCTTCATCCTCATCTGCCCCTCTTTTACCCATGGGCCTGGCCTGGGAGTCCAAGAGGGAGCAGCGGCTAAGCCTCCTCCAGCAGCACGCCAGGGAGGACTGTTACGAGTTCCCTGTCTTCTTGGATGAACTGCAGGATCCTGCAGCGCTCCTTTTTCAGCCCACCCTGGAAGAGATTGAGGAGTTCTTGGAGGAGAACATGACGGTGGCAGTGGAGAAAGAAGAGGAGGGGAGTGATGAGGCAATGTCACCAATGTCAGAGGATGCCGAAGCAAAAGGTTCAAGGACATTAGCAGGGGAACTCGAATTAGTTTCACAGAATTCAGATCAGACTGTACCTGTGGCTCATTCTCCACCCTCCTCCTGCACAGAGACCAAACATACACCATGTGCATCTGACATGGACAGCTCACCATCAGCAGTGGATGTCAGTTGTACATCTAGTTCTAGTTCAATGAGTAGTGTTGATGGGATCAAACAGGAGGATTGCGGCTCGCCGCCAGCCTCATCAGAAGGTACCAGTACCTCCAGTGTGCCTGTCATCTTACAAATCCAGCCCATACAGATCAAACAAGAGCCCAGCCCTAGTGCCATATCAGACACAGTCACCCAGCAAACCCAACTCCCCAAAGCCCAGTCTCAGCCAACACAGGCTCCGTCGGATATCAAAATCGCTCAGCTCCTGGTCAACATCCAGGGGCAGACCTTTGCCTTGGTGCCTCAGCTACTTTCCACAACAAACATTTCTGGCTCGAGCAAAAATGGAAGCACCGGTTCACCCAAATTTGTCCGGATCGCACCGGTGCCCATTGCCGCCAAACCCTCCGGGCTTGGGGAAGGGGGGTTAGGCACAGGTTCGACTGCAGTGGTCCTCGCTGGAGGCCAGAGGTACCAGAAGAGTGCTGTAGCAGACCTCATTAAAATGCACAAGTGCTCTTTTCCTGGGTGTAATAAGATGTACACCAAGAGCAGCCACCTTAAAGCCCATCTGAGGAGGCACACAGGAGAGAAGCCCTTTGCCTGCACGTGGCCCGGCTGTGGATGGAGGTGAGCAGAAACAAATGTCCTTTTCATGAAATCATATTTGAAAAATGAATGTGCTGGAGAGGGTAGTCATTGACTGAAGAGATAGAGATGAGTTTGAGCTATATTAGAACAATCTTTCCACCTTTAAACTCACACATTGCAACCTGGAGCTGATCAAAAGTTGGCCGAGTAAATAGAAATGAATGGATACATTGATAGGCAGATGAAATACACAGTACAGCTAAATGTATAAGTGATGTAGGCACTTTTCTGAAGGATATGTTTATCTACTCAGAGATGATAGTAACCAGGGTTATCAACTTCCGCTGTGAGCTCGTAACTTTCAGATAGCTGTTGATAATTGACCCTTCCTGTGTGTATTGACTTTGAAGAGGTGTACAGAATGAAATTACCTTGCAAGAACAGAGATAAAAGTGCTCTTTAGCAATTGGCTATTACATATAAGAGCCAGTGATACATTTTAGGACAGGACAAATCTTAATCCAACAAGTTCTACTGGACAGAACTTTCTAAGGGTTGAAACATGTTGGCAGGTTTTCATCCTTTTCATAGAAGCAAAAAATGGTCAGAAGTCCTTCACATTATGACAGAAAGTCCCTTTGATGTCACCACTTTGTTTAAGAGAGCCATTATATTGTTTTAACAGGAGAGAAAAAGGTTTTGGATTTGTGCTAGTGAGACCAGATCATAAATATGTGTCATATTTAATGAGACTCCAACAGACAGTAATTTAATGGATGTGAGGGGAAAGGGGTCATCTTGAGGAAAACTACACTCAGGTCAATTCAAGATAGTTACACTTTGTCCATGCTGGCTGTGTCTCCACTATCTGTGTGTTTTTGTACCGTGGTTCAAGTTGTAGATTAGATAGAACGCCTTTTGAAGTTTTCTGCAGGCAGACTTTGCCCCTGCCAGTTATTCCACTTGTTTGCTTACTGTCTGCAACCACTTCACACACACGGACATTCACACAGCAGAAATAATTGCAGAATCAAGCTCCAACTTTTCACTTCAGACATGCTCTCTCTACGCACAGAATTAGTTTTCAAATCATGATACATTTTTAAAGACTTCCTGGCTGCAAACTGGCATAATTGCTTCTCTGTCCTTTTATCATTACTGTCATCTAAGTAAGAAAATCCTGATTTAAACTTCTGTCCAAAGTACAAATGCCTCTATACATGGAGTTATTGCCCAAGGCATGTGTGTTTCCACACTTGGATGGAGGCAGGGTTAATTTAGGGCAAGCATTATGGTTAAGGTTAAATTATGATGAAAGTTTGAGTTAAAGGGTGAGGGTAGAATGTGTAATATCTCTCTGTAAGGAAAGTAATGCAAATTTTGCCAGTGTGTATGAGGAAAAGCATGGTAAACTGAAAGTAAACTGTCTGCTGATTCACTCTATTATACTTCCTGCAGGACCACACACTGTGAGGTTGCTGTACGGCACCTGCAGCCACTAAAAATGTTCCATATCTGACACTTTTCTTTTTTTTTTTTCAGAAAGTGCATTATGTCTGGGCTTACATCCAAGTATTTATAATAAAAGAAAAGTTATTGAAGACAAAAAAATTATATTTTTTTTACTGTCACTACTAGACACTTCTTTGTTTACGTGTTTTGTTTAAAGGAATACTTAATCCCAAAAATGATCATTTTCATATCAGTCACAGACCCTGTGTAATGTTGAATTCATGCTGAAAACTTTGTTTTTCTTACGAAGAATCCAAATTCTCTTAATGAATTGAAGTAATTAAATAAAAGTCTCATGAACTGACGAATAGCACACCTTGGCAAACGTGCATTTGAACTCTGCTCGGGCATTCCACTGAAATCCCACCTTCCAGCATGTTCATTATCCTGGAAGTGACAGGCGTGGATGTGTGACAGCAGAACTCCTGACAAATCAACAAGCTTTCAATGTGATTCACCAGCAGAGTTCAATTGCATGTGCTTTCTGTGCTAGTGTGTGACTCGTTTGTCGTGTTTGGTTCACATCCGTCAAACAGTTCCATTTGGCTTGGAGCCCACAGCTAGCTAGGCTATGTTTTTAGCATCTGGCATCAACTTGACGACTGCACAGTAATCATTAACAGGTCTTGAAACGTTTCGCATTTTCCATATATGTCACACAGGCGTTTGTGGGCTTGATTAAAGAACATATGAATGATCTTTATTAGGGTTATTTTTGGCATAGGTTCGTTTAAAAAGAGGCTAGATTAGACATGAAATTAAAAACATGTTCGTCTAAATGAATACTTCAACATAATGGCCATTGCAAGTTTTTCTTGCATGCCTCTACGGGAAACATATTGATTTATTGGACCTTGTTTAACAACAGCAAACACACCTGTTTACAAACTCTCACACAACTCATGCAGTATTATTCAAGTCTCATTGATCCAGTTGTATGCTCATTATTTCCCATATGCAGTTTCACTTTTTTAAAAAAAAAACCCTGAATATCAGAGTCTGGCTTTGAAGAGTTTCACCTTCAGTTCAGTTTTAAATTGTAAGGTTTTAGTGTGTGAGACATACAAGAAAAACAATGTTTTCTTCACAGATTCAAGTAAATGTATAATGATCAACTGATATAAAGACGGGCATTTTGTGGATTAAGTGTTCCTTTAAATACCCTTGTTTATTTTTGCTGAGTAAGAGTGCATTTCTCTTTCTAGTAAATTATTCATTAACCATTTTTGTGGCATGTGTTGATAAATCTCAGGATTTTTAATTACAGATGTTCTGATCAGTGGGGAATATGTGTTATAGCTATAAATATTAATAGCTATTTACAGACTGTTGGGCTAAAATGCACATAAAGCCTAGTGCTCCTTTACAATGAACCACTACATGGTTCGAAACCCGTAGGCATTATAATATGCAATAATTAGGATTCGTGTATATGATGGAACAGTTGCGAGAGAGTCGTGGTTGTTGTGGAGAGTCCTACATCTTATATCACCACGGCTCTCTCTAACATCTCACATTGTGTGTTTGTGCGCGTAAATAGTGATTTAGACTTTTCGTGATCCCCTTTCTCCGCATGTGAAAAAATTAAATGTACAAAAAATGTTATAACTTATGTAAGTTCATACACAGATGTTATGTAACGTTACATCAGGAGGAACCGTCCAAGTCAGGAGGAACTGTCCAACACCAGAGCTACATTTGTTAAACATTTTGAATCTTTAGTATTCTAGTCAGTCAGAGTGGGGGATTACGTTTAATGTAGCACCACTTTGTTGTTGTGGGTGACACATGGATATATAGGATGCCTTTATGAACTTGGGGCCATGCAGTTTTTACATACATGTACATACAGGTATGTTTTTACATACCCCAGTCCTTCCCGAATCCACCTCTACAGTGTTTACATGACAGCAGAAATATACCATGTAGCATGTGCCCTTTCCTTGCTCCTCTCCCTCTGGGCCAGGAAGTCAGGCACCTCTTACCCTTCGTAACCTTAGACCAGATCCATGTGTTTGCCCCTCTGAAGTAGAGAGGAGTGGTATTTCATTGGCTCAACTCCTTTATATAACTCAGTGGAAGTTACATTTCTTTCCTTTTCTTTTTTAACCCTTTGAAACCTGAATTGACATAACTTTTTTTGTGCTGCGTTCAGACGCCTTTAAAAGTAAACCCTCTAACCCTGAGCAAAAAAACACTGGCAAAAAAAAAAAGGCAAAGAGCAACTTGGCAAGAAATGGTACACAAATAGTGCAAAAATATGTAGATTTGGAAAAAAAAAATTAAAGCTAGAGAAAAAATTCCTAAAATATATGTTTTAAAATGATCATAATTATGTATTTAAAATATTTTACAGAATTATTATTATTGCTAACTTTTGGGGTAATTTCTTCAGAAGTTGCTCACTGTGTTCTCCCAATGTTTTAGAAAGAAATAAAGCCTATTTGCTCAGTTTTCAAAGGTTTAAAGCTTTTCTAGCCGTGTATCCCTCTCTTTCTTTGGCTGTAGTTTATGGTTACGCTTACAGTTCTGGATGCACGGACAAAGTCACATGTAAACATTTATAGAAACACATGCAGGCAACACATACGGGAGCACGCTGTATTTTCAGCTCAGACCTGCATGGAGCTTGTGAGATTTGGACGGCTGGGCTCAAACCCAAACAGTTTGCTGTAATAACACCGTGACGTGTGTGTACTCGGCAGTTGTCATCAGGGCACTGGCTTGTTGTCCTTGTCAGCTGACACATTCATCGTTACAACAAAACACTATTGTTGGGTGGTGATGGAGCTGCAACAGTTTGATTTAGCATGTGATTTGGGCTCATTTGAGAAGTTACTGTCAGTCAGTTATGATTTGATATTGATCCTCCTGGGAAACAGCGAGATTGGGGGCTTTGAGAAAACAGTTTCTGTGGAGCTAAAAAGGATCTCATTTCTTGCTAGAGAACAAATTTTGGAATTGAATCCAGCTCTTTAGCTTAAAAGAAAAACATCTATTTTGGAAAATCAGTCAAAAGAGGTTTTATGGCTGCTTGTATATAGTTTTGCAAACGTGTGTCATTGATTAGCGCTGTCATGCATTAATGTGATTTCAGCTTACAGAGAGTTGAAAGTGAGTCGCTCATAAACCCAAAGGACACAAAGGGCTTTGAGCTGACAGGATAAACTAAACAAAAAGACACAAAGATGACAGATAAAGCTGTACAGTACATGTGCTTGCCAATATCTCTGTTACTGTAAGTTTCCAGGTGTGTAACCAACCTGACAGCCCCACCTTGCGTGGCTGTTTTCACTACACCTTTCTTAGGGACAAGCCAGAACAACGCCTATGTATGTGTTTCCCACAGCGCCCACACTAATATGTATACTATGTGTCGTGCTGCAGCCACACCAAGCCGCCCCGAGGACTTAAAATTGCTTGTGAAAAACACACTCAAGTGATCAGCAGCAGTGCCCTTCAACCCTGGGAACTCAGTGACCTTGACCAACATGTATGAAGCAGGGAAACCTTAAGTTACATAAGGGGGAGGGATTAAGAAATAAAGGAAGAGTTATAGGAAGAAAAAGTATGACAAAGACAGGTATTGAGGTTGTGAGAGAGAGCTGGCTCATGAAAAAAGACAAAAAGACAGCCTGATTGTTCTTTAAATGCATGTTGTGTTGAAAGATCCCCCACTGGTGTAGTATGTTATAGTTGGGCTCCAGCCCAGTTTGAGTCACTAGAAACGCTGTACATGGTTTCTATCATGCCCCAGCTTGAAGCTGATATAGTACAGCTTCAGGGTGTAATGTGTGCATGCGCGTCACACGCTGATTACCATAAGGAACAAATGTGCAGTCACATAAAGTACAGAGCATAAAGAGATTGATGTGGTTTCAGATTTGTATCTTAACAACAGCATGCCTCTTGGTGTAGATTAAGAAACCCAGCTAATCCCTTTAACATCGGTAAAAACTCTCATGACAGGCAAGTCAGCACAAAGTCCTTTTGCCTGCAGGCTTTTAGCGCCTGTTGTAGAAAGCATTTGTTTTTGTTAAAGCTGCACTAATGTATTTATTTTTATATTTAGAATTGATCAAATGCCTGTGTGTATGGGCGCTTGAAGTGATAAACCCAAAGAGAATTGACTGCAGTTCCACTCAGGTCTATGGAGCGTTAAAGCCACAGCGCACTCCAAAATCCTAATGACATATTTTTCCCCTTACCTGTCATGCTATTTATCAGTGTCGATTGTTTTGGTGTGAGTAGCTTAGTTTTGGAGTTATCGGCCATGGAGATGTCTGCGTTCTCTCCAATTTAATGGAACTATATGGCACTCAGCTTGTGGTACTCAAAGTAGGAAAAAAAAATCTCAACAGCAATGTCTCTTTCCAGAAATCATGACCTAATTGCTCAAGATAATCCTTGTTGTGAGCAATTTCATGTAGGAACATTCTCATCTGCTGCTTGCTCATTTAGTACCACTGAGCTAGCTAAAATTACAGCTCAGCCAAGTAGGATGCCATTTATGTTTACATCTTGCACTATCACAAGCACAATGCAGTTGGCAGATGTAGGCTAGTTTGATAAAAAATAAAATAGTTAGTTTGACCCTAATTATCATATTTTAGCATTCTCACACAAAAAAACAAAAAGAACACACTGCTAGCATTGGTATTGTGAGCACATTAGCATGCTTAAGTCCTGCTAGCATGGCTAAGGACAAAAAGTCTTGTTTCAGTGGTGAATAATTATTAGTATGAGCTTGCGTGATGAACACCAGCTAAGAGTGTAAAAGGGAAATAGATAAAGGACTTGCAACAATAAAATAGGCTTAGATATAGATTCAAAGTATATTTCAATTTTGTACCTTGAATTTGTGAAGAAAGCTTTGTTTTGTCAAATGCCTCTACAGTGAACAAATAATTTTAATTAATTTTTTAAGTAAACGGAGTTCGCATTTCACTACAATTAGTGTAGGCGGAAGTGTAGGGTTTTCCATTCACTGTGACAGAATGCAAGACAGAGTTTTCTTCGTGAATTCAATGTAACACACAGTTTTATACAAATGGAACATTTTGCGAGTGAAGAATTCCTTAGTCTGTTTATAGTATTTATAGGACTGTGGACAAAGTCTACTGCAGATTAAAAAGATTTCAATACCGAACATTAACCACACGAGTCAAGTTGAAGTGTTTGTTTTGAAGTTCTTACCTTTAAGATTCCATAGTTAACCTTTTTAAGCTTTGTCAGTTATCTCCCTTTTATCAGGCCATTAAAATGATGAATAGGCTAGTTGTGTAATCCATGTGTAGAGTGGAAATGGTTTGAAGTAACTGTGAGTGACGTCTTTATATCTCTGTGAATTATCACCTTCATGCCTTTAGCCTGCCGCCGCTGCTGCTGCTACTGGAAATGCACCATGAAATAAATCCCCGTTACAGATTAATCTGATCTTAACAGCTTTACTAATAAAATATATACAGATGCACACGATGATATATGCACACTCGTGTACAACAGGCACTACTCTATCATCCAATTAACCCTTTACTGTCTAAGCTAGTCTGAGCCCATAGAGACCGGAGAGCAGAGCAGGCCAGAAATAGACTGGGCATAGATTTGCACTGCTCATGTGTTGAGCTAAATATGGGTCGGCTCTTTAACTCCACAGCAGACGCACAGCAATGCACATGTACAGTATAGCATCACACTTCTCAGATACCCTCATATTAAACAGCTTGACTTGGCTTTTATGTTATTTGGCTGTTTGAAGCATGACTGCTTCCATTATTTTTATATAGGAAACACTATATACAAACAGGTTAATTTACATACGGAAGAGGAAGTACTTAAAAAGGGCTGAAAACTGTTAATTTTCCTCAGTGAAATATACTGAGTGACAAAAAATTGGAAGATATGATGGGAAAGTATTGTTAAAAAGTTGCTTAATGTTTTGAAAAAAATCATCATCATAATTTGATAAATGACATCCTGGGTTTCCTTTTGGCAGGTTCTCCCGGTCCGATGAGCTGTCCCGACACCGGCGCTCCCACTCAGGAGTGAAACCATACCAGTGCATCGTCTGCGAAAAGAAGTTTGCCCGCAGCGATCACCTGTCGAAACACCTCAAAGTCCACCGCTTTCCACGAAGCAGCAGGACAGGACGCTCTGCAAACTGACTCTGCTGACCCCACTCTGACAGACTGACGCTCAGCAGAGAGAGAGGGGGGATTGGGGGGGAGCTGCATCCGTGTATGTGTGTGTATTTGTGTGTGACTGAAGACAGAGAAGAGGGGGGTGAAAGTCCAAACACCTTTTAAAGGAGTCTGTGCAGGACCCTTGAGCTCGTTTGTGTTTATGTTCAAATATGTACGCGTGACGTACATTCATGGTACTGTTATAATTTATTGGGTGGCGAGGAGAAGACTGTAAAACTAAAACAGAAAACTGTTACTTGACACACCCTCACAGGTGGAATAAGCTTCTTGTATATTACAACTTTTTTTTCTCTATCAAATCTTTTCACTAATCTAATTTGAAAAAAGATTTGCGACTCAGAGTATTTTTACACTTTGAGGTGTGTGTTATTGTTGTTGCTGGAGTCAAAAGCCTTATATAAACAGGAATGCATTACTAAGGGGTCTGCTACTATATAAAAACCCCATTTTTTTTTTATCTTCCAGGAGCCAAATGTTTTAAGGTACTAGCAAAATCTCATTATTTAATGGCTTGAATTGAATTTGTTGCCCAACAACAAGAGCTTACTGGACATAGTAAACTATCAGGGCCTTGGTTTAATTCTTCCTTGATAGACAGCAGAGCAAATGATGCATCAACATTCCTGTAGCTTTCAATAGTTGTCTTTTTTGCCTTTGAGCCCAGTTACAGGAAGAAGGAAATGGAAAAAAAACATGAACAATGTTCATGTTCATGTTGAATTACTGCTTACCAACGGACATCATGTCATTATGTAATTTGCACTGGCACACATGAAATTTACAGTTGTCTGCCCACACAACACAAGTATTTTGTGTTGTGGTCTGACTTGACTCACTGCTATGTAAAACTTTTTGTTCTCATGAGGTCAAGAGACAGTTTATCAGAATGTTTTATGGCCTGTTTGGATCAAAAGAAATTGGGTTGCAGCTAAGATTATCCTTAAAATATGACAATCTGAGGTTTAAAATAAGTATTTACAGAATGCTGTCTGTCGTTCTGTCTTCAATTTATGATGTATCACTTTTCTTTTCTTTTTTTACCATATCATTACTTTATGTCACTTAATTAATTTCATGTCACTGCTGTCAGAAAATATGTGAAATAATTCAAGATGGTAAATTCACATTGCTAAGAAGCTGGTGTCAGTTCCAATCAGCTGGACACGGATTCAGCTGGCCTTGAACAAATCAAATCTTTTGCCTCCTTTCTTGCCAAATCAAGTTTCTTATGCCCTCTTCGTCATAGATTAATTTCAATATGGATTAATTTTACATATAAAAATGATGAAATGATTTACATATGGTGAGACTTAAACAATGAGCCGTTAAAACTCCAGACCACCAGAAGAAATTTATCAAAGCAGGTCTGTAACTTTAGCTTGAAAAGCGTCCGCTGTTTCTATTAGTATCATAATAAGATAATGGTGCAACTAGGCATAACAATAACACAAGTACAGAAAAAGTGTAAGAAAAAAAAGTGTAAGCTAGCATTACATCCCCAGTTTAATGGCAATATGTGAAATGGACACAAAGTCTCAACAATGCATTACGTTGTGGTGGATACAAAATACGTTAAAATGATGTGCTGGTAACACAAAAACAATTCCAAAGCAAAATCAATGAAGGTATTTTGTCATAGTGGACATATGAAATAAGTATAAAGGGCTGTAAAGTCTATGTAAGGAAGATGGGTCTAACAAACAGACTTTTACCCAGGAGACCGCTGTTTGTGTCCCGTGTGAAAACAGAAATAAACATAGTTATGTGACTTTATGGACTTCACATAACTATGCAAAGTATTTTATGGTGGAACTTCATAAGACTATGCAAGTACAAAACTTGATGTCGTGCACGCGTGTATCACATACATAGTTATTTTAACAGAAACCTTTATTTCCTTAACTTAAATTTTTAGTTGTTTTTTTCTTTCCTCTAACCTTAACCAAAATGTGACCATTCGTAGACTTTGCATTGACATTGTTTTCGTGTTGCCAGCCTGTAATTTTAACATATTTCATGCCCACAACCATGTGACGGGTTGTCAATAGATCTTGTCCATTTCACAGATTTCTGTGAGATTGTGTTGAAAATTAGCCACCTTAAGCTACTGGTCATACCAGACCAAGTAAAAGTGTAGCAGCAGCTTAACAAATAAGTGTAATAAGTGTATTGGGTGTAAAGGGAGAGTTTTATTGCTTATAAAATTAAACTTTTGACTAGTAAAAGAATGAATGTGCTATGTCTATGGCTCTGACTTATCTCCCATTAAAGCCTCTTCTCTTGCCAAAGCAGGTTTTTCTCCTCTCCCTTCCAAAAATTAATTTCATAAAATGAAAAATGAAATGATTTGCATATTAAATGTAACTGGAAATTTTTGTTGTTGTTGCCCATTTGTTGAGACTGGAATTATGAGCCATTACAGCATCACAAATCAAAGGGGATCTCCATGACTCCCTTTCATTCAGTCTGGTCTCATTACTTGTTACAGCATATTCGTCAATGGTAAATCAAGTATTTAAGGAACAAAATTATCTGTCCCTGGTCTCGAACATATCAAATCTCTTGCCATAAAATGAGATGCCTTTGTCTTGTACTGTAAGGGAACAGTGACTGTTTTGCTTTTTTTGTCATATCGCATTTACCTGTATAGACTGCTTTAGTGTGTGTCATTCTGCATCTCAGTTAAATTAAACCAAATGTATGATGGAAGGGATGCAAATGCCGGCGGCACAGAGTTCAGACCTCATCCCCTGTGCCAAACAATTCAGTACACAACATTCAGTATTGAAAATGGTTGAAGAATTGAAAGTTTGAACTGGAATTGAATTGTTTTTTGGAAGTGTTTGATTTGCTGAAAAAGTAAGTAGCCAAGTCTTCGGTACACAATAGCTAAACGAGACGTCGTATGGAGGAAGTGTATCATTGATGTCAGGCATTCCTTCCATACAATCAGAAGAAACGCTATTCTGATTGGGTGTCATGTGAGCCCATGAATGTATGTAAATACTGTATATGCATCTGAGAGGAGAAAAAAAATATTCTTCTAGTGATTTCTGTGATTGTGAAAGATTTTTTTAAAAATATGTAAAGAAAGAGTACATAACGTGATAATTCAAATATATAGTGAAAAATGTGGTAACTTACTTTTTTTGTCAGGTTTTTACACAATACATAATCAAACAGCTCATGAAATGTTTCATAATACATCCATAGATCAGATATAATGTATTTCTTAGATATTTTCTTGTTTTGCACAGCCACTTTGTCAGGTGCAAACTGCAATACAGCATAAACTATTATGAAACATTTGATGAGTATATTGTATGCTGTGTAAATATGTTCCAAAGAAAGAGTTGCTTAAAATGTTATATTTTTGCTTTTGTTCTTACGTAAAACACATTTACAATAAAAATCCCAAAACCAAAGATATTCTTGAAATAAGATTTTCTTTTGTCGTTATTGTACTTTTCAAAATGTCAACATCTGTGGTAGAAACTTGTGTGTAGGATTTAAGGGGATATTATGGCAATAACAGAACATAACATTCCAAACTTGGTTTTCATAAGTTTATAAAAATCTGAAAAAGAGAATTATTGTGTTTACATTAACACAGAACAAGCCGTTTATATTTAAATACAAAGTGAACAAAAATGGTGAAAATGGAGGCTAGAAAAATTTAGATCAAACTGTAAAACAAGGAATTTCTGATTAAATATGAGCCAAGATTCTTTTACTGTGTTGCACATTTCTTGCCTCATTTTTTAGAAACACGTTTTAGCTTGCCATTCAGCTGTAACACCAGATCTACCCGTTTGCCACTGTGTCAAACGGTAGAGGTTGCATAACATCACCCACCAGCTGGAGCACTTATTGATCTGGTACAGCGCAGTGCATCATGGTGATTGTAGATTTTCTAACTTTTGAGTAAAAGCCAAAGTCACGGTGCTTTTTCTCTTTTTTCTCGGGCTAATTTGGAAAGTATCTGCATCTTTGCCTTGCAGAGATGGCCTAGTTTTATGTGAGGACCCTCTTTATGATGGTGAAATAGTTATTGAAGTTTCCCTTTTTTTGCTCTCCTCATGCTTCATTGTCATGTACTTCCTGTTTTATTTTGAGACTCACCTCTTGTCTTATTTCAGGTCCTCCATTTCCTGCCCTTGTGTGTTTCCTGCTTGTGTGATTACCTGCCCCGCCCTAATGTGTCGCACCTGTGTGTCATTGACTCCCTCAGAGTATTTAGTCTCTCTGTTCTTCTCTTCCCCCTCTGCCAGTTTGTTCCATTTCCCTGTGACAGCATTCTGGCATTCACTTTGTGGCAGTTTTTCCATGAGTCGTGCTTTTTGTCCAGTACCTCTGTCTTGCTGACTGATCTTCTGTGTATCCACTGAGCTTTCATTAAAAGGACTAATTGCAGGATCCTTTACTGCCTTGTGTGCTCTTGGAGTCATTAGTTCACTGTTAAGCAGAGAAACCACTGGTTGCAAAAAAAGAACATGTCGGGCTTAAAATTCCCAGTTTGGGGTGGCACAATTTAAGCATGAAACACAGTAATGATTTTGTAAAAATACAAATGCATGTTGTGGCACTATACCTGGTGGAAAAACAGACAGGTCACCAAAAAAACACCCACATTTGCTCTTTAAAAAGCCACTGGAAACACAGTGACAGGTTGCAAAAACACAACCAGCCTTGTTGTTTGTTGGTCTTGAACAGTGGTCTGCCTAGATGTCCATCCAACATCCCCTCCACCTCCCAAAGACAAAGTCGGCTCATGTACATGTAATTAAAACTACGTCACTTCAGAAACCTTGATGCATATGAAATGCGCAATTATAACATTTGTGGCTTCCAGAAACCTACTTTTTCTTCTGGCGACTGGGCTGTGTCCTACCAGACCAATTAAGTTGAGTGCATTGAACTGAGTAAAGGAGAATGAATGTGACTTACTTTAATGTGAACATATTTTACCTTTCAGTTAACCCCAAATGAACGTGCATAACACAAAAGAGCTGTTGTACCACTGTGACCTACACTTAGTGCTACAAATGTGATCAAGATTTCACAATAGAGACATTAAACAGTCTCATTAAAGGATCAACAGAAATCACAGGGATTTAAAACCATAATCTCCTGTCTGACACTTATGCAACTAAACCACAACACCACTGTGAGAATCAGTGTAGATTTACTGCCTCATATACATGGAAGCAGATGCAATTTGACTCTTTCATCAATGTTGCCTACAAATTGGGCTGGAAGACTGGAAGCCAATGTAAAAGTGCCAAAAACTGAAGTTTGTTGAATAGCCACTAAAAATCCCCATTGACCCCCATGTTAAAATGTCCAACTTTACAGCAGAGAAAAAAGGTTTATAGCATGGCACAAAAAATGCTTTTGCTCTTCATAGCTTTATGTATTGATTTATCTTTTTATTGTATTATATGTATTTTTTTAATTTGTATTTTTCAAAGATTCTTTTGTGGCATTTTTCCTCAATTGCGGCTTAAGCAAGACAGGAAAAGAGGGGGAATGACACACCACAGCCTCAGCCATGTGGGGCGTACACTTTACAATGTGAGCTAGGGGTCAACCCGACTCATTTACATTTTATTACGGCCCAAAATTATGCATATTTAAGGGCGGGGATGTCTGCCAGTAGTGTCCTTGGCTTCGAGTCAGATCCACGCTTCGCTCCTCCTCATCTCCATCCTCTCATCAAAATATGGTCACTTCTGGCTCCAAGATGGCTAGGGCTGAAAAGCCAAATGTGAGGCTTCAAAACAGGGGTCTACAAACCAATGGGTGACATAAGTGTAGCCACGTCCTCTATCTATACAGTCTATGGAACCTATTATGAGCACTGACTGTAAGGGGGACCTAAACACTTTTGGAATTTTGGAGTTTCATGCATGTTTAGAATACATCACTGATATTACAATGCATCACTCAGAAGCATACATTTTATGCAACAGTACTGGTGAGAGAACAGCCCTGAACATTTAGTAAATCCCAGTGTTGTAACACATCTGGCTCTAGACATTCTGGGTCTATCTCCTGTGTAAATAAGCTACTGTTTGCTTAAATTTGAGCCAAATTGACTTTATAATGTTCTAATGAAGTGTCTGACATCACTGCTTATTTTGTACAAGTGTGCTGTATTTATCCTCTTTTATTTTATTTCAGTGTTAATGCACTTTATAGTGCAAGGAAGTGCAAAAAAAGTTTCCATTGCATGTCCACCACTCTCTGCTAACAGTCCTATAATGCTATGTGTTGCATTTTATAGATGCAAGAATAATTGATGCCGAGTAACTTTACACCTGCCAGTAATGACGCAAAACACTCAGTTTTTAGCCTCTATGAAACTGAGATGTTACCTGCACTTAGCTTTTGATATATTACCGTTCGTCACTTACTCATAAAAGTAGAGATGTCTTATATTTTTTTTCTCCTCTCAGATGTGTTCCGGTATGTATTTTAAAGGTCATAAAATCCAATGTATAAAGGCAAGGTTAAGGGACTCATTCAAAACATTCTCCTTGTGCTTTTGATTCACATATATGTCAGAGAGAGAAGCACCGTTTCCCGTAAGGCTGCATAAGGAACATAAAGCTGGGAAACGTGAGAAATGTCGATGTAAGATTTGTACCACATGGTAAATTTGCATGGAAATTATACCCCCATTCTTTGCTCTCCCCTCATCCAGATTCTTTCTTTTTCTTCCCACCACTTGCTCCCCCTCGCTGGAAACATTTTGAAGAATGTTTTGCCTCTGAGCATGTTTGCTGAGTCATTGTGTAATAAGCAAGAGTGGTAGCGGCTAAGAAAGAGGTAGCAGCTAACAGCAAGCTGTGTGTTTCTGTGCGATGTCTGTTCTGGCTGTAGATCATGATGATTTATGAGCGAGTGCAGCCTCAGAGGCATTCTTGGACGCAACAGGAGGATTTAATGCAACACATCTGGATCTGAACTGCACTCTGTTAGCTACTCGTCTCAGGTTTAACATTGATGCTTCCTTTTTGTCTTGATGTCTGTGGGGCTAAAATCTAGACACCAATTACTGACAGTAGGCATACTGTACATAAACTCTGTCATACTATGCATGAACATACAACAGCAGAATGAAATGACAGTCTAGTACCAGACTGGTAACTTAAAGGAATACCCCTCTCCAATGACCATTAGTATATCAATTACTCACCCTGTCTTATGTTGAATTCTAGAGGAAAACCATTTCTTTCAAATTCTTCAGCAGAATCCATAAAGAGAAAATTCATGATGAATGAAAGTAAATAGGGGCCCGCATTGCACATTAGCAAAAAAAAACATCAATTTACAAACTTACAAAAGTTGTGCAGTATCACCTTCCCTGCTTCCAAAGCACATGTATTGCCACTATAACTTTGCTATTTAGAACACTTAATCATATGCCTGGATAAATGAGACTTGGAGTATATTTGAACTGATTAGATAAGTCAGACCAGCTCATGTCATTCAGAACTTGTAAAATAGTGCCGCCCTCTCAGTGGTTTTGGTGTAAGTGCGCAGCAGCAAAGGCACCCTTCACGTGCTCATGAAACACAGCAGGACAGCGTCAGGTTAAAACACTGCTGATAACAATGAAATATAACAAGCACGACGGTGTATATGGAGTGGGTGGGAAGGGTTGTGGATACATCCCAAAAACAACAGACTTTCATGTAGAAGTCCAGTGTTTGCTTGCTTAATTTAATCAGAAATGCATTGGTGACACAATCATCAAAGATATCATGAGAAAGATTGTACTCTCAGTTTGCCCAACACAATTATCAAACACAACAAGAAACAGAAAGATGATATAGAAAACAATAGTGTACAGAGCCACTGACAGCTGGAATTCATTACCGATGCATATTGTTCAAAACAGTATTAAAGATATGCTTTAGTTGACCAAAGGATTAACCTATTGTATGCTTGAAAAGAGAACAAAATAGCCAGTGATCATATCTGATCATATCAATATGTCAAGGGTTTAAGGACCATACAGTAATCAGTGGTGAAAGAAGTATTCAGCTCCCCTGCTTAAGGTTTGTTTCTTGGTTTGGGGTTTTTAGTGTTTGTTTTGTTTAGTTAGTTCGTGATGTTTCCTGTTTTATTTTGTAGGTTTACTCCTTGTATGCCATGTCTGGTTTCAGGACACTGTGTTTGATCAGACTTCCTGCCTTACTGATTGTCTGCTCTGCCCTGATTAGGTTCACCTGTCCCTCACTGGTCCTGCAGTCTACACAACTGTCTCCCTACTTTCACCTGCCCAGTCCCTTTGTTCTTCATCAGTTCAGCTTAATTTTTGGTTTCGAGTTCTTTTACCTGCTTTGCTGTGCTTGCCTGCTTTCACCCTGATTTTGGGACTGCCCTGTTTTTTTGTTACTTTTTAATGAGTCAGCGACTTTATTAAGCTACCTGGTTTTTTTTTACCTGTAACTGTGCCCATGCTTGCTACCTACTCTCCAGGACCATGGCACAAGTAAGTGTTTGCCATATGAAGTGTATCAGCTTGGAGTGCAGTAATGATTTTGTATGATTCAGCTTGACCTTGTGCTATTCTGCCTCCTGCTGGCCAAATATTGATGAATGCATTATGTTTTCAGCTTGTACTTCTGCATGTACCTCTATTTGGCTCATTCTTTTGAATGTGAAACCTAGAGAATGCTTTGAGGACTTTTCTTAAATTCAGCACAGACATCCACTTGGACTGGTTAAATTTTGGTGATCAAAGGTCAAAGGTCAAGGTCCCTGTGACCTTGCCTGTCTCATTCTTATGATTGCAATATTTCAAGAACATCTTGAAGGAATCCCTCAAATTTGGCCCAAACGTTTGAGTGTTCTAAAGGATGAGATGATCAGATTTTGGTGGTCAAAGGTCATGGTGACCTTGCATTAGTCTAATTCTTGTAAAAGTGGTATCTCGGGCAACACATTAAGGGATTTTTTCTCAAATTTGACACAAACATTCACTTGGACTCAATGGTGAGTTAATTAGAGTTTGGTGGTCAAAGGTCAAGGTCACTGTGACCTTGCATTCATCTAGTTGTTGTATAGGCAATTTCTGAAAATGGCTTGGAAGAAGTTTCCACAAATTTGGCGCAGATGTCCACTTACAGACTTAGGAATCAACTGATTTGTATCTGGTAATCGAACATCAAAGGTCAAGGTCACGATGACCTCATAAAACATGTTTTTGGCCATTGATCAAGAATTTATACCCTCAGATTTCACACAAATGTCTAATATGAAATAAGGATGCAATTCTGACATTTTATATCCAAGCGGTCAAAGGTCAACTGTGACCTCATAATGTACTGCTTAAACATTTTTCTGTCATTACTGAACTTTAAAAATTAAGGGACATAAGGGGTGACACATTTGATCAGATACTGAATTGGTGACATTAACCTTGGGTGCCCAACTTGAAACTGTGCTGATTATATAGAGCTTCTGTGCTGTTGGGGAAAGATGTGTGTGTGAAGCATCTATGCTTTCACAGGATCATGTAATCTATATTAAGTGCAACTTAACTGGTGCTTGGAGGCATACAACAGCGTGGCAGCATTTCCAGTTTTAAACTAAATTTATTTATTTATCTTAGGACTGACTATGAATAGACACATTTCTTTAAATATTTCTTCATCCATTATTTCTACATAAGTAAACAGAGTCCTTAAAAGTTGCTGAGTGACCAACAGCTGTGTGTGCTCTTCACGCTGTGTGTCAATGTGTTTGAGGGAGCAGGAGAAACAGACACTGTACACAATTCTGAAGGTCAGACGTCAGTTACCCTGCAGCAAATTACAGCAGCCCATGTGCTGATTTGACATGTGGGATCTGATGATAACTGTTATGTAACTGCTTGCAACTCTCAGCCAAGTTCAGACCCAGTGTGTGAATGAATGCTCGGGTGTGTGTTCAAGAGAGAGAAAGGAGTAACATGCTCATGAAAGAACAAAAGGCAACACGTGTATCAAGAACACTGCAACAACGGTGAAATCAGACTGTCAGACTCTGTCAGCGCAAGAGAGAAAATTTTGTGTGTGTTACCTTCACAGCCTGTACGTACTTTCTCACATGGAAACACTTGAGCTCTTTCTTGGAGACAGCTGTAACTGTGTTGCATGAGCTGTCTGCACTTTTGTTAGCATTTGAAAGCAAAAGGCAGTTAGATGTATGTGTTACATAAAAGCCTCGGAAAACTTTTTTTGTTTGTTTGTTTGTTTGTTTGTTTGTTACTTACTGGATCCTGCCGCTTTGTTGTACACATTAGGTGGTTGTAAACAGGTTAGTTGTCAGTTAGTTCATTTTCCTTTAATTCATTTTTGGTATAGTTTTTTTTCCCAGTACCCTCACCATTATTCATAGTTTTTTGACAACTTGCATGCTTAAAATTGCATGGTAGTAGTCTATCAAATGTGTTTAAATACATTCTGTTTTTTAGCAGTATTGATTTACTATTGGTTGGCTATTTATTAAGTTAGTTGGTTGTTTTATAGCTATAATCCAGATTAAAAAATCACAACTGTTGAATGGATTCTCTATTTTGCATTTTAGAATGAATTTTGCTGACTTTAGTGATACCACGATTCTTAGCGCCATTATCAGGTTTGTCAATCCTTCCAGGTGGGTTCTGATTAAATACCTGCAATATTAATGACAGTATGATTAAAAAAACCTTTATTGATTTCATGAATTAAAAATGTGGTTCTTCCCATTGACCTCAGCTGTACTTTGTCAAAATTTTGACTTATCTTGTGAAATAATTCAACTAGGGCTGTCAGTATTCATGTGATTAAAGTTGGCACATTATTATTATTAAGTCCCACAAATAGAACTAGAAAGCCTTAGCTTTACTTTGTGTAGTTTCTGTTTTGTGTTCAGCATAATAAGTATATGGTAGCATGCTTACAAACTAAAACATGGATGTATAATGAGAGTTGGATACAGCAATGGGGGTGGGGCCCCATTCATTCCTATTAAATTAGCTCAGTGACGCATGAAGTTCACCTGCCTTGTTTACAGTTACCTTGATAATTGGCGCTGCTTCCACACTGTGTGGCTCATAGAGCAAGCACACTAAAGACATTCACCGGCCAATGTGGCCGCTTCTGCTTAGTGCTCTGCTAACTTGAATGGGGATAAAAAAATTTAATCATGCAACTATTCTAGACTTCCCAGATGTTCTCAGCTGAAATGGATTTGTTTTGACTGGATATATTTAGTGGGACTTGTGACAAAAAAACCCCAAAAAAACCCATTGAATTACAGATGGGAGTTTTTGCCAAGTAAGTTGTATAGGAAAAGGTATCTTCTTGGGCTTCCAGCTGATGCTCTTCCCAGGGGTGCGCACTAAACTAAGATGGAGAACATGTCTCACATTATACCTTTATAACATTAGCACATTGCATTGTCATTGCGAGCATTTTTACATACCTATTACTGAAGTTAGCATTGAGCTTGAAGCAGTTTGGCTTTTATTCTGTCTATTTAAATTTCATCTCCTACATTTATTCTCATATAAATTCACTGAGGTTGCCATCCTTGCATTTACTATTTTAAATTTAAAGCATGTAACAGATATATAAGCTGTTATAGTAAGTGAAAAACGCTCATAAAATGAAATAAAGGAGATGACAAGGAGCCTAGAAACATAATAGTGTCCGCGTCAATGGAAATGTAACATCTGTATAAATGATTTTATTATACAAAGACTTTCAACCAAAGCATGTCTGATATGTGTGTTTAATCATAATAAAAATCAAAGCAGAAGTTTTACATATGGTGGCTACATCTACGGAACACAATGTTCTGTTCCTCTGTTTGCAGCTGGTACTCACACACATATCACCATACAGCGTGCTGATATGGGTCTCTTAGGTCCAGCGAAATGCCAGCACAGTTCATTTCATTAGACTGCAACAATGGGGTTGGTACTTAATTTACACTTGCGGGTACAAGCATGAGAAACTCTCACACACACACACACACACACATCTGAAAAGGCACACACAAGAGAAACAAAACAAGCTGCACATGTTGAACAGCAGGCGTACAAAATGTGCAGGTTGGTAATACAAACTGAACACAGACACACACACACACACACACACACACACACACACACACACACACACCACACACACACACTCACGTGGAGAAAATCTCCTGTATGTCAACAATGGGAAGCTAACCAGCCAACTGAGAGCCAACTTTATGACAGCAGGAGGAGATGGAGTCCACTCATCAGAAATTTGGCTATTCATGTGTTTCAAAGAGCCCACATGTCTTACATAATTCCCACAGGATGCTACGCAATGGGTGGACACGAAAAAAAAAAAACCTTCCTGAGAATGGAACCACGAGAATCTTGCTGTGGCATTTTCATCGCTGACTTCAACTCTGCAGCTCGCTTTTTTTAAATGCCGAATAGTCCGACTGTGCTTGGTCTGTGTATTGTCTTTCATGTCACAGTCTCTTAAGACTTTATTAGCTGCAACCAACACTGTAAAAAAAGACACTTAGTATGCAGCAAAGAGAAGCTTCACTGCACACAATTTGGGCTCTGTTCCCAAGAGAGCCAATTTAGCAGCGAGCTGGTCACAGTTTATCACAAATGATGTGCTTGTTTATGTACAAAATGATCTCAATCAAAAACTCTCTGTGTTACAGCATCACAATTCATGTTGTTAAGACATGGAAAATTGCCTGAGGGGAGAGTGTTTAAGTGATTATCAGGAGCCACATAACCATCAGCCCTCAGTTAAAGTTTTGGCCTGCTTGTTCGAAAAAGTTTCCATTGACACTCGTAGCAATCATACTTCAATAGGAATGAAAACTGTTGACAGCAACATCTGTGGATTAATAACAGGACACTGTGTTTGATCAGAGCTGAACAACTATCCAGATACTTTACAATATAGTAATACAGTAATATAAAAGATATTAATTACAAGTAAAAGCTCTGACTCAAAATTAAAGTAGTATTGTAAAACCCAGTCTCACTCCTATCTGGCTGAATATTAGCACTTGGTCAATGGCCCTCAGTGTCAATTTAAAAAATTAAAATTAAAAAAAACACTGAAGCACCCTTTAGCAGCAGTGACACACCATTTGGATTTTTTTGATGCTCCAGAAAACAACCATAGTGTAAAGAGTAGGGGTGTAACGATCCATCGATCTGCATCAATATATCCATTAAAAGAGCAATGATCAGGTGACATCTATGAAAAGTGTAAATATCGATCCATATCATCCTCTTTCCGGCGCGCTCTTATTTTGAAAGTGTGTCTTCATACAGGCTCTGGCGGATGATGGTGAGCAGCCGCGAGAAAGATGATGAGCATGACTTCACTATAATACATCCAGGAGGACAACGCTATTTTCTCGGGAATAAATCGTCAGTGTGGAAATGTTTTGTTTTCGGAGAAACTGCCAGTCAATAGACCGCGCACGTCATAAAAAGCCGTACTGAGGAAACAGGAAGTACCAGCCAGGCCACTTCATAGACTTCTTGCTAACGTCAAATTAGCTGCTCTGTTTCAGCAATGTTGACTGAAAAAACATGCAAGACTGAAAGTCATCCGTGCTGTTCTGTCGGGAGGCGCAGGGACTTAAAACCAGCGGTGAGTAAGACAAAGCATAAATAGTAGTAAACTGGTTTAGTTTAGAGTAGAGGAAAAGTCCACTAGCCGCTAAGCTAATTTCTGCAGTATAAAATGCCATAGGGTTATGCTAATATCATTAGCATGTTGTATATGTGGGGGAAATGTGACCTGTCTTTGTCAATCCATGTTTTGAGGATGTTGGTATTTGTTTGTTTTAAAGTCAGACAGCCCTGAAGTTTTTGGAAAAAGCTTATTGCTTGAATTAAAATGAAAATATTTTGTTTCCAGAAAGTGTTTTCCAGCATAATGAACTAGTTTTAATTGTTTCCAATTATCAATCAAATCTTTATCAATCAAATCTTTATTTGTATGGCACTTTTCATACAAAGAGTAACACAAAGTGCCTAACAGAGATTAAAAACAATAACAGAAATGAAAAACATCAATGAAAATCAAGAAAAATTATATATAATTATGTATATGTTGTTTTTATCATTTCTGGTCAAAAGCAAAAAAAGGGGAGGCAGCTTGTCCTGTTAAATTAGCATATAATATCCAGCCATATCGATTGCAGGCCCCTCAATCGAACTGTATCAAAATCGTATTGTGGTAGACTTTGTAATATCAGCAAATATCGTATTGTTGTCCAAAGCATCAGTATATTATCGTATTGAGATGAAACCAGTGATTTACATCCCTAGTAAAGAGTGAGAAAGTCTGCATAGGGTGGGTGAGTCCAACAAGTTCTCATCCCAAGTTGTGATGTATCGCCGCTTGACTTTACGAAACTATGGAAATTCATTTGGTGTGTACTATGATTTTTTTAGTTTGGCCTATGTCCCATTAACTAACATGGAGGGGAGGGCTTTTTGGCCCATACTGCAGTCAGACGCCATGAGGCAATAGAGATTGAAAAGCTACACTCTGAGGGAACTGTCATGTTGTTCATCTTTATTTACAGTCTAGGGTTTCAACCTGACACATCCCAGCAGCGTATTATATGGCCAGGACAGGTGAGAATAAATTGCGTACTGTCTTGCCAAAGAAGAGCTTTTCCATTTGAGCTGCCTCACCGCTAAGCATTGAGCAGGACTGATGGGAAACACAGTGCACACAGTGTCATACAAAACAAAATGTTGCTTATCCTCAATATGGGACGCTGCATGTGAGAGAGACTTACTTTTTTTTAGCCCAAAAACTAACGCTAACTATTGTACTATTCCAAAAAGAGCTCTGGAGTGATTGTGTACCTTTCAGGTGCTTTGTAATCCAGCCTTGAATTTTTGGATATTTTGTATAAACAAATCCTAAATCTGGCACTATGTGGATTCCGTGATCATTTATCCATTTTTCTGTGTTGTGAACTGTTATTTTTGTTGTTAGCCGTCCCCACAAGCCGTCAATAATGCATTTGTTGAACCAATCAGAGGCTGTGTTCCTGACTTGTCAAATGATCAGTGGAAGAGTTTCTGATTGTTTGTCTGTTGCAACTGGTAGAGTATTAGGCAAGTGGCTGAGATGTGTTGGGTTGTTGGAGTCCCCTCCCAAATGTTGCATTATGGTGCTGCTGACAGTGGGTCTCTCTTAATTGTATGCAAATTTGTATGTATGGAAATTAACCCAGAGACTGACATGTGTTATTGGTTTAAAAATATCCTCAATGGTAAACCATTTTATCATAACTGTTGACTTCCCTAGTCAGTAGCACAAAAAACAGTCTGCCTCATGTAAAGCATTATTAGGCATTATGCCACTGTGTTAGTTACCAATGCAAGTAGAGAAGAAAGAAGGTGCTTTGTGCATTTTTTCCCCTCTCTTTTCCATTTTTTCCTCCTTTCATCCATGTCCATTCATTTTCAATGCCATAATTCTTCTTCTGCATTAGGCTACAAAAAAACTATAGCATGCTTTATACTCTGATCAAATATTCCCTTCACATGAAGTAGCTGAGTACATTGACAGTCTGTCACTGAGATGATTGACACCCACCCACTATTAGAGAAGTCAATAAAATCTGCAGTTCAAAGGAGGAGAAAATGAGTGAGGTATGCAAAGTAGTGAACTGTCAATTTTTAAGCATTCATCAACCTCAGGCAACATACTGGGCCCTCAACTCACCTTATAGACGAGCTCTCCTCTCTCATAATCTAAAGCCTCTCCTTTTTATGTCACACAAACCCATGCAGGCTGATAAAGTAAGCAGCTCTTAATGGCAGGATGACCCCCCACAGACAAACATTCACCAACTGAAAGGTAGGCTAATGTCTTGAGCCATCTGGCTTTTGATGCAATGGGAATGCATACGATCAGCATTTACACCTGCATCAAATGACTCTGCAGCAGACACGGGTATTTAACCGGCGACATGCAATGATGTGCTGGAATTTATTACCTACACCCAAGTAGCGTTAAAACATTATTCCAAGTTAGTCTGCAGCGATATTGAAAGAGAAACTGAATAATTAATGGATATATAAACCATCGTAAAGTCTACGGAGACCTCTGTTCCTACTGCTGTCTAATGTTTACCTGTTCTCCAGCCTGTCTGAGACATCACACAGATAAACCAAACACATACATAAACACACACACATAAGCTGACAAAAAGGCAGAATCATCTGCTGCAGCGCTGTGTTCCCAGGCAGTGGGAGTGCAGTATATCTCCTATATTAAGCAGGTTTACCCGTGTTTGAGAAACCTGCGTGCAAGCTGTAATTTTGGTGGGAAAGGTGTGTTGAATATATCACTGACTCTATGCAATATACAATTTTCAGTAACAGCAGCTATCACCATTTTTAGTCTCCACTTATTTCTTTATATTCTTCTTTCCTTCATTTTCCTATCTATCCACAAAAGCATATGTTTTACATTTTAGTCATTTGACTTATGACTTACAACAAAGGCAGAGTAGAGAGGAAAAATCAATCATTTTTCTTCTTCCCTTCTTTTCCCATTTCGCTCGCTCTCTCTCTTCCAGTTTGTTCTGCTTCATTAAAATCACCTCGAGCTGTCTAGAGTCGGTGGGCAGAGGGCCAGAGAGGCCAGGCGTTCATGAGGTTGGGATTGGAGCGTGACTGCCAGACCCAGACTTAAGACTTTCAAAGCATTTTTAACTGGTGTGACATACTGTGGTGGCATCACGTGGGAGCATAAATTGCAGTTTAGCTTTGAGCTAATGAAAGCTAGCTCAGTGTTAATTAATTAATTACCTGTGTAGCAGCTGTGGATGTGAAAGCATTTAAGATGTTTTAACTTAAACCTGCAGTGGGATTTGTTGGCTACTGGGGGGCAGACAAACTTGCCTATTTGCACATCCAGCAGATAGCAGCAGCATTAGCATCTTAGTGTCAGATTCCTTTTGACGCAGTTTCTGTTTAACTGTTTTGGTCGTCACCAACTCCTGAAAGAAATATGTCTCTCTAGCTTCCATATATTTTTATTTTTTACATACTTTTATATCTACTCTAGGTCACTCTACATGGACAGCAGTTGACATTTATACCATATTACACTGTCAAAACTTGATATTTAATACATGAATTAATAAAAACGTTTCTAACCATTTACCACATATTGACTGTGCCCGCCATGTTTATGTATTTATGACGTCAAGTTGGCAACTCGTGTTATAAAATAACGTTGTCAATATACTCGCCTAGGGTGTTTTGTAGTTAACCGTTTGCTTGCTTGCTACAGCTAATAGATGCATTCTGAAATCATTCATATAATACCTAATCTGAACAATAAATTATGTACGGTATAAATTATCTTATTGTTATAGGTTATAAATGTACCCCATGCTTACTTATGCCAAAAATCTGTTGTTTCTAAACAAAAAAGTGGCAGAGATGAACACACACATACACACACACACACCCGTAGTTAGAGCAACATTTGTCATATCATGTTGCTTCCACATCCAGTGTGAACATGGCTTTAGGCTGCAGGAGTGGGTTAAGGGGTTCCTGTTGTCTTTTTATACTGTTTTTATGCCATTAAAGTTTGCCCTAGTTGAAATCCATCATTCCTGCTGTGAATTGAACTAACAGCTGCTTAATAGATTAAGAGAGATGTACACTAAATCTGCTGTATTCTGAGGGAATGTAATCTGTCAGAAATGATTAATAGGCTTGTGCTGCGGAAATGTCAAAAACTTTTTCTTGTCAGCTTACTTTTTGAAAATTACACTGTTATTTGAAAGATGAAATAGACACATTTTACTCTTATTGCAGCTTCAAATGATCAGACATTCTTGATTTCCTTTTTTTGGCTTTTGTAAAGGTGAAAACCTTGCGTCTACTCCGTTTATTGTGTGGCATCAGAGTTAATTTGACACTGAGCGAGTAAATGAGCCGTTAAAAGGACTTTTGGAAGAGTTTGGTTCATTACTCAGGAATACTTTTACCATTGTCTGTTTCTCCAGCACACAGTAGTGTCTAGTGTTTCTGGCGAACACTTAACAGGTTGTGATTTAAAGTGTCAGTGTGAGCACTGGCTTTATCATGTGTTTATCTAATGAGTCATACCCATTGAGGGAAGGCCATGATGACCAAAATCGATCTTCTGCAGAAACTGCAAAGACACATGTTCTGTAGTCTGAAAGCAGTGTGTGTCTGTGTTTCTGTGTGTGCAGTGAGTCGGTTCAGTCCGTGAAGGCTTTGTGTGTCTATAAGTGTATGTCTGTGTTTTTGCCAGCAGGTCTGTATAACATTATCCGTTCTTATGTCACTGTCACTGGCAGAGCAGAAATCCTCACCTCCAGTGTGAACCCCGTTAAAACGTTGCGTATGTGTTTGTCGTAATTAAGCTTCAAATAGCACTTTAACACTGACACCTTTTAATGTGTTTCTGATCCAGTGTGTGATTTAGTTTCTCTCTGTTGCTTTTCCATTTATTCATGCAGTGCCTCTTTAAAATGATTAAATCTTGCAAAGTGGTTTGCAAAAAAGTAGTTTCTTGTTCAGCAGTTTCAAACGTTTTGACATTTCATAGTCACTATGGGATGCAAGAATAGCAATATTGAGGAAAATGATGAGAAGAAAGTGATGCTAACAGCCTTAAAGCAGGGGGAAGGAATTATAGTCATTTTGGACATTTTGGCATTCAATTCCAATACAACATGTGCCCGTATTATAGACTAAAAATAATGGACACAGCCACCACGATGTCACTTATTGGTTTGTGGACTTCCATTCTGAAGCTTCGATCTTGGCATTTTTTGCCATTGCCATCTTGGATTTTTGTCGACAGAAGTAACCATTTTTGGACAAGAGAGTCGAGCTGTGGAGGAGCAAGGGGTAGAATTATGTGTGATGTTTAGCCTAATGAAATTTTAACAGGTGAGTTGTATAACTATTTACCCCCATACAGTTTTCTTGAATGTTGAAATCAGCTATAGAGACAAAAAACATTTTTTTGTACCAGGCTGTAAACATGTTAATCTCTGCTGTAAACTTTAACATGGATTTCTATGGGGATTGAGTCACTTTAGCAGCCAGCCTCAAGTGGCCATTCAAGGAAATGCAGTTTTTTACACTTTCCTGTTGGCTTTATTTTTCAGCCTTCCTGCTCAGCCCTCATTTACTGAGGTGAAAGCAAAACTCAAGGTGTAAGGGTTGGGGTGGTGGATATGTCCATATAATTTGTTTAAAAAGACTAGGATCGGGTTACTCGAAGTTGTCTAACCTCAAACATACCATAGTTACCAAGTGCAAACAGTGCAGAAATAAATAATCTTAAAATATTTGTCAGTGGATGTTAAAATACATAGCCACTGGAAGTAATCTGGTGGTTTGAGGTATAGTACTTGGACCAATAATGTTGTTCCAACTCAGCATCCATAAGAATATCATCCATAAAGCATGATTCAGCATCTTATAATAAGTTCAATGTCTGATTAGTAAAATACAATGTTAAGAGCCAATGCAAGTAGTGCGCCCTTAATGTGAGGAAGACTCTTTACAGACCTGCAACCTATAACATGCACGGTGTCAGTATGTTAGATTTTGGGTAAAAAAGGAAAAGAGTGCATAAAAACATGCTTGTAAGCTTGTTAATCAACATCTGACTTTCTTTTTATTTGTCACAGCAGTTATAATAAGGGATTTATATGTCAAGTACAAATGTTTTATGATATTATATATAATATGTAAATGTATCAAAAACAGATCAAAGAAAAAGCCTTATTGCTTTCAGGAGCCCTTTGGAGGAACAAACAGGAATGTTTTGCAGAACTGAGTTTGGCCTGAGGGCCATTGACATGGATGCATAATTAAACCAATGACGCATGAAAAGGAATCTTTTGGCTATAAAGTTAGGCCTGGTCCTGTTGCCAGAGATCATGCATTTTCATTTTAATTTCCACGAAAAGAGAGAAGAGAGAAATATGTTTCTGTGTTTAAGTTAATAAAACTAAAACTTTCCCCTTATGCAGTGCTATCTCAGACCTCTGAAAAAGTGGATTTTTGCATTGCACCCCACCCCTCAGATCTTTCTGACATTAGCATTGAGCATCTATCAGTTTATGTAACTTTCTGAAACAAGCACAACCACTTACACGGAGATTTGTTTGGAATGCAGAAGCAAAATAGGCAGGATTTGAACGTCATGCAAACTCTTATTTAATATGTCTTACACAACTAGTTATGTCACCTTTTGTACTTATAACCATGTTCAGTATCATTAATGCTTTTGATTGGAGACTGTTGGAAAGTCACCTGAACATGCCGTTGAACGGTTAATCACATGTTGCCCCTCTCTGTGACACCAGGTTTTTTTAGATGCTTTTGCATACGGTTATTCGAAACAGTTATGGACACTTTTGTGCTTAGGTTGGACTCGTTGGATGATACTTCAGACAAACTAATCTCTTAAAAGTGTACTGAACCTATCACTTGTAAGGTCTGATAGCCCAGTTTGGGACCTCAGCACTCCATACGTTAATGTTTCTTTCTGATGTCGGAATTGAGCATCTCTCAATTTCTCTTGAATGAAAAGGGCCCGGCCGCATATCCACGTCTCTTAATACATCCATTGGCGCTATACATATTAACAGCAGGGAAACCCTATTTGACAGGGAACAGACCTCAACACAGCACCAGCATGACTAGCATTAGTGTAGACAATGCAGCAAGCGGCACTGCTGAGGTTTATGAACAAACCAGTGTAGATTCCAACAGATGAAAATTCACATTTTTGTGCAAATTGTACCGACCGGTTCTCAGAAATACAAGTCTGAATGTCAATCACATCTGCAATGAATTTGAAGCAATACATCTAATTGAATCATCGTCTTGTATAATATCTGCGTGTGAAAGACGATCACAAGATTTTACTTTATTAGAAAAATAATCAAATCAAATAAAAATGAAGATATGGATATTAAACAGTTCATTTTTTGGAACTTTAAAGTTAGTTCAAAATTCAAATCACAAACTACTGATGTCAACTACCTCTTGTTATGTGTGAACATGCGCAGAACAGATGGGGTGCATGTTAGTGTCAGTCTATGTCAATAGAGTGTTATCATGAAAGGACCAAAGCGAAGGCGAACATGAAGAAGGGAAATAAGGTTTATGGGAACAGCAGGGGCCAGCGAGACAGAGACAAAAGAAGTTGTGTTTAGGAAAACCAGGAAATTTGAGTTATCCGGAGGGGGGGTGGGGGGTGCAGGGAGGGGTAATTTTGTCAGCATGGTACCTGCAGTGTCTCAAGTAGCTGCAGTGAGAGCGAGGACCCCTAACCTCAACGCACACACACTCTCTTATGTAATCATGTGTATGTGTACGGGATACGTGTATGCGTGTGTGCTTGTGTGTGGCTTGGCATATTCCTGCACATGGGAGCTATATAAAAAGCAATACATTCCCCGCCCTCCCACCCTTGCCACCTTTTACCACACGTTATTTACGGCTACATAGGAGCTCTGCGGCTACATTATACTTATTTACACTCACTCTAACAGCACTTTAAGAAAAGAAGCCATAATTTAGAGGCACGCACACACACACACACTTTTGAAAGGCACAGGAGAGTGCTGTAAAAAAGGAGAGCTGGGGAAACATAACACACTTGTGCCGAGCGCTCTCATTCCAACTTGCCCTCAGGTCTTGTGAATGTAAGGAATTCACAGCGAGGGGTGGAGGAAAAAAGCTGTTTGCTAGCGCTGCGTCTGCTGTTGTGCAGATGGAGAGATGTGTGACACACATTCAATCACACACACATACATACAAACACACGTGCACCCGGCAGGAGGCTTTTAAATCAAGCTCACACAGAACAGGAACATACACACTTATGGTTCATAAGTAAGCTCACACAAATAACACACAAGTATGCAGGAGCACACACACGCACATACACGCAACAGGAGGCCTTTTAAGTAAACCTATAATAGCTTTCATCATCTGGTTTCGCCTGGCATGTTGGAACACAGACTAACGTGTGTAAGGCCAAGTGTCAGTCATGTATCACACACTGTAAGTACAGTTTTTGACTTATGAAGTATTCAATTCATGAGAGAGCCCTCTAAGAAAATTATTAATTCAGTAATTATCTTGTAAGTAGAACATAGATTTTTTGGGGCAATCGCACGTTCCCCTCTTATGGATATGCAATGTTTTTCCAGTGTTGATCCATCAGATGATGGTTGCAACTATGCCTTTTAGCATTTAAAAATAAATAAATTCAATATTTTATGGCCTGCATGATTTGTGTAAATCTGAAGATTTTTTTTAAAAATGGGGTTGGGGGTGAGGAGAGGCAAATTTACAGATCCTGGTCATTGTGTGTAATCCAAACTGAGATAAGAGTCCCTTTTTCAGTTACTTGAATGTTTCTGTTTAACTAAACTAACGTTACTTTGTCCAAAGTGAGCTAACTTAAGCTTCTTTGGTGCAGCAACAGTGGCTGGACGCTGAAAGTGATTTGCCAAATTCTCCCGTTTTCATATTATATGAAGGTATTCACTTATCAAGGCAGTGGAGCTTACAGTGCATCAGAACAGCCACACCTTCTGTTTTGTAAGTAACATCACACACGCTTACAGCGTTTTGACACACATTCATAATTTTTTTTACCAAATCTGCTCCCTGAATCTACAGGTTCCAAGTACTGCCTTTGTCTTTATGGCACAAATGGGACCCGATAGAACCAGATCGTTCCAGCCGGGCTTGGACAAATACCATGTACAGGTTTTGGACAGCTTGGTCTGACGCATAGCAACACATATAGCTCCTTATAGCTCACATAAAACAAAGCCTTCTGAGGGTCATTTACAAGGTGCCACCTGCAATCTAGTTCATTTAGTCAACTCAGGCTACACTGATTCATACATACATATCAGTCTTCATATGTCATTGTCAAAACACACTCTCCCAATTTGGAGTCAATTTAAGCTGCAAAAATGTTCCTGTTCTCCCTCTGCCTTTTCAATGCTGCTGCTGCCCTGCTGCCTGCTCTTTCAGCGCCAGCTCCACCTCAGCATCCACCTTTAGTCATCGCTCCCCGATATCTCATGTAAACATATGTGCGGGCAGTGATGAGGCGAGAGTCTGATGACACACTCCAACTGTGCTGTTGAAATAAACATTTCATATGTGAGTTGTGTAAATGAAGTGACGTGACAGACACAAACTCAATATTTAACTACATTAACTATGTCAGGTTCGAACATAAAAAACAGAATGCGTGTCGGGCTTGGTAATTACTCACTTGGACTTGGGTCGGGTTCAGAAAGAAATAGGCAACTCGGACCACATTTTAATTATGCCCTATTTAGTTCACTAAAGACGTGAGCCCAATGTGTTGAAGAGTCATAAGAATGACTATTCTGATCACTGGTTTTGCTTCCTCAACTGTAGTTGACAACTACAGAATTATTTTCTCAATTACATCTAAAAACCAAAATCTTTTCAGATAGAGATCCCTGAAGCAAAATCTTATCAAAGGTGAGTCTGTGACCTAATGTGCTGCAATGTAGGGATCCTTGACACAAAAAAGGGTTCAAAACCACTGATTTAATTTTTTTTATCTTATGACTTTGGTCCTAATCCAAACTAACTCCTTTAAACCTCGAAGTTGCACAATTCCAGAAACAAAATAACTAACTGAGGAAACGGTAGATCAGCAGCTCCTGTGTTCAGCGATGTTAAATCACTGCTTTTCACACTGGAGTCTGGCTTTGAAGAGAGTGAAATATCTGCGGCAGTTTTCCGTAATATAGTGTGTACTTAAAGCAATATAGATTTTTTATTTATTCATTTTTAGATGGGCCTTTTTTTGGTGACTAAAATACATTTTGTTTCAGAACTCTCTACAGCATCACATTGCTTATCTTAGTCTCAGACTCCAGCCTTCTTGTCCAAACTGGGGCCATGCTGATTGACATCTACTGTATGTTATACACTGACTATGGAAGAGTAATACATATAGTAGTAATAGTACCTCATACAACCCTGTTTTTAAAGATCTAAACTATCTCTTTGAGCCAAATTTGATGCAAATCCTGAAATAAACTCCCCATATACTGGCAGAGGAGAAGCCCCAAAAGATGTTGCCAATGTAGTTTTGACAGTTCTGCTTTATTGTGGCTTAACGTAAGCCATCAGAGGTTGGCATGGACAGAAAGTCTGTCCCTAAGACACTTTATCCCCACCAGATCCAGGTATGCTTTTGTGTAAATGACCACTGATGTCTGTCCAAGAGAAATGACAGAGAGAGAGAGAAGATAATCACCCTGCAGGGATAAATTAAGTATTGCAAAATCATTTTTTTGGGCACGTTTTCCCTTCAACTTCCTGGCGTACTTGTTTCCATGAGTGCTGGCTTGTGTTCACTGAGTCCACCGAGTGTGGTGGAAAATAAAGTCAAAACACAAGCCTCTTTCATAGAACACCTTGGGAAGTTTACTTTTCCTGTGTGTATGTGAATGTGTATATATGTGTGTGTGTGTGTGTGTGTGTGTGTGTGTGTGTGTGTGTGTTTGTGGGACAAAGACAGAGAGCTGTGTCTTCATGCTTGTGTGGTGGTAGTGGGTGAAACTCTCAGCAGGCAGTATATTTATACACACACATACACACGTGGGGGGTTAAAGGAAGGGAGCATTTTACCTAATAAATCTCATCTGGCCAACTTTGTTCCGCTACTCGAATTACCTCCCGGTCATTTACTGTAACTCAGCGGAGTTACATTGATATTTAGCACTGGTTTCCTGAACAGTTTGGTTCTATGGGACGTCAGAAATGCCAGGAATCACTGGACAAACTAAGACCCCATGTCTTTATTTAGACACCAGAAATGCTGGCACCGTATTAAACTCAGCCCGAGTAACTGCCAGTGTGTGTAGAAGATACAAAAGCAAAAAAAAAAAAAGTTATTGCCTCAGTGCATGACTCCAGATTTACTTTATAGAATAGAACTGTGCACAGTGGATCATCTTGAGCTGCTGCATACAATGAATCCCTGTGATTCAGCGTGCCCAATTCGGCTAAGCACAGAGAGATAAAAGAAATGGAAACTCTGCTAAATGGTTTGCTATGAAAAGTAATGTTCTGGCTCCAGATAATGCCAGTGGGCCACAGCATGAAGCTAATTGAACAGTTTAATGGGAACTGTCTTACCTCACTGATACTCTCTCTTCCGCTCGCTGTGAAAACATTGTAAAACCACTTTTTGGTGATTTTCATGTCGTCACTTTAAAGAGAGGATTACATGCTTCTCCACAGATCAAGAGAAAAACATGGCACTGGCATTTTTGGTTCCTGATTAAGTAGCATGTCGGAAGAGACACATGCAGTGCTGCCAAAGCAGAGAAGCATGTCGACTTTTTTTGTTCTATTTCACACATGCCAACAGATAATCATAAGTTTGCTCACTTTTTGCAAAGAGACGTGTGAAACAACCTGCGGCAACAACAACAACAACAACATGTGGCGAGTGAGTCATACTGATGAGCAGGAGCAAACTGCCGCCAACATCCAACATCTCATCGAAAGCAACACCAAAGACTCTGACAGCTTCTTTCAGACTTTTAGTTGCTTGCGCTGTTATCATCTTTCAATCTGTCTTCTCGGTCCCCTCCAGACCATGTTCCATGTTTTGACTTTCTCAAAACATATTAGTGTTTGTGTTCTTTATTCCTAAATGCACTTCATAGGGATTACTTATCAATCACTTGTCAGTTTGGTCATCTGTTGAAAAATTCCGAGTTCGTGTTGCTGTTTTCGTTGACAGATACTGTAATTACTGATTTAATCTTTCGTCAGCAGATGATCTTTTGTAAAGGAAGTGCTTACCAGACAGTCTTGAACAGCGTGGTTTAAGTTAAATGACTACATTTATTGGCAAATAGGGGAAGTATTTTAAACCACTAAGGGCCACATAAATGCAACATATTATCACCAAAAGGTGACCTATTGTACACCACCAGCTCACACATTAGCACTTATTTAATTTGTCTAACAAATGTGAGAGATACTCACTCTTCAGTCTTCAGTCAGTGCCATTAACCTGTTTACACTGCAAACAGTACACAGTGTCAGCTTACTCAACCAAATTACAGTAAAAATAGTCAAAACTTCAACACTCTCTTTAACAGTCTGCCTGGTGGACCACACCCGCAGAACTGAAGACAGATTTGTAAGGAGACTCTTGCGGTCGGTTGTGTCCCATGAGTGGACTGGCCATAATTGAGGTGTTTATTGGTAGTCATTTGGCCCAAATGGGCAAGAATTACTTGAAATTAGAATAATGAAGGTCATTATTTGGGTCTCAAATTTGTCGCGTTCTCATAACCTCACCAGGAGGCCAAGGGCTGGCTGAACACGTATACGTACAGTAGTAATCTAAATATACAGAAAAGGTAAAAATTTACATAAAAGGACACACAAAACAGGTAGATAGAGGCTTCCATGTTTACTGGAAAGCGGTGAGATTTAAACAGATTTGATGACAAAGTTCTCTGATGAAGCTTGAGTTATTTTTTACTGCTCATTAGCGACATTACTCAGAAACAAATCGCTTTGTTATATATACTGGTGTGAAATCAAAATATTTTGGTTCAGAACTTTGTGAATCCTCATCTTTTTCAGGCATTTATCACGATGTGGGTCACAGTGGCAGCATGCTTAGCAAGATAGCCCAGACATCCTTTTCCCAGCTACGTCCTCAGCTCTTCCTGGGAGACCCTGATGCCACATTGGATAGATACATTGATTATTTTTCATATACATGAACAACCATCGTTAAAAAGTCAACTCAATTTTATTTATAAAGCCTGTTATCACAAATCACAGTTTGCCTCAGAAGGCTTTACAGTGTATGACATCCCTCTGTCCTTAGACCCTCACATTGACTAAGACCCCCCCCACCAAAAAAAAACTGCGACGGGGGGAAAAATGGTAGAAACCTCAGGAAGAGCGACTGAGGAGGGGTCCCTCCCTGGACAGATGTGCAATAGATGTTATAAATAATAATTAACACAGTAATGACATAAAGAAAAGAGAGAGAGAGAAAGAGAGTGAGAGGAAGAGAGAGGAGGAGAGATGCACAGCAATAACAGTGACAACAACATGTATAACTATAGTGATAGAAATAAAATTAATAAATGCAATTTATGATAGCACGTGATGGTACATGTAAATATTGTAAGTGTTGATAACAGTCCCATGTGTATATTAATGAATAAAAAGCAGCACATCGTTAAAAAGAAAGGAAATGCATAATTGCAAACACTTGCTGCATGCAGCTGCTTACCTTCCAGTTAAGCAATACATATTTTAGTCTGCAAATAAAGAGGACAAATGTGGCTGTTTTTCCAAAAGGCCAAGTCAGTAACAACCAGGGATTTTTCAAAAGTAAAATTAGTACTCTCTGCAAAATGCCGGTTTATTTTAGGCCCCTATTCAGTCAGATGACACATGTACACAGTAGTAGTAAAGTATCTTTTTATATGTTTCAGAAAACAAATTTTCATTTGGATGATTCTTATAATTCCATAAATTTAAGCAATGTAAAATTGCCATTTTTTTCTTTTTTTAACATTTGACCTAATTGTTGGCTTACGTTAAACCTGAGGGTCTAAAGTGGTGAGCTATGACCATCGAGCAGAGTGTGTGTGTCGGTGTCACGTAGGTGATGATGATCTGCCAGCGCGCTTGCCAAGATAGACAGTCATCTGATAAAACGTGTATGCATGTGTGTGTGAAAAAGAGTATGTGTGTGATGGTGTGTGTGACTGTGTGTGTGACTGTGTGTGTGAGTGTGTGTGCGTGTGGTCCGGCTGGCAGGCTGAGCAGTGTTTCCACCAGGTCAGTGATACTGTCATCCAGCCAGGAACAGAGCAGGACTGGGGCCACACCGGGGGAGATACATCCAATCACTGAAAACAAAAGAAAACTCATTCCCATTTCCATCAAAAACGCCTGCCAGTACACACAGTCAACATATACGTTATATTTAAATTTAATACAGGCAATGTTAATGAGCCTCCTTTCATCACTTTTCAGACTGCATCCTACAGCATCTGACCGCATTTAATTTTGTGTTACAGAATCTATGTATACCTATATTAACTTATGTTTGTATTACTTCATCCCAATCAGTTTTGTTTCATCACTTTGGGAGCTTTATTTTTCCAACTGGTATCCCAAAAACAAACACCCATTGCTCCAAAGTCCCATTTCTTCAAAAATATAACTGCAGTTTGTTTCAGCAGTCAGCGTTTTCCAGCTGTAATTGAGCTACCATTCTTAGGTGTTATTACCCAAATCTTCATTGCACTTCCAGGTGACATTTGAGCAACCGATACTGGTTGTTTTTACTGTCCTGTCCCTGCTTTCCAGCATTGTTTGTACGACCAAGCGGGGGCGTTTAAGCCAAAACATGGTTATGGTTAGGAAAAGATTAAGTGGTTTTTGTGCCTGGCAATTTTTGAACTGCAGAGAGCAGAATTTTAGGCTGTTGGAACAATGGGCATTGGGCGTTGAAGGTCTGTGTAAGACCAAAAATAAATGTTGACTTATTTTAAGTTCCATTCCTAACATACTTAGATAACTTATGTGCGTAACTAAAGTTTTTATCTATCATAATTTTTGTTTACATAATATGTTGGCTTGGAACAGTAAATCATGGATGGATTTGGAAACATTTCCAGGGCTAAAGCTTGGGGGAAATAGCTTTTCTGAGAGATAATTGAGCTATTATTGTTGGCCCAGAGTTCTAGGATTTTGGATATGTGTGTATATGTTTTTTAGCATGTCAAGTCACATGTTCCGCCCATATGTACAGTGTGCCTCACAATTTTTACAGTTCTAGTTCAGTAACATTATTTAACCAAGAGAATGTATATGTGCCAAAGTTTAAAATCCTCATAAAAGCTTGTTCTAAGGATGAAATGTCCTCTGCAAAGTGAACACTAGATATGTGGATGTTGCACAGCAGGTTAAGATGAATGGGACAGTAAATATGCTGCAGCACTTTTACACACAGGTTTTGTGGCTTTGGGTCCATTATCAAAGGTTTTATTATATCTGGAGGAGATTCCAGGGTCTACTGTAAAACTCTAAAGTACACTCATTTATGATTAGTGTCAAGTCTTTATTTTCTAAGAGGTATATTGCACAGACAAGCATGTGGGAGGATCTACTAATATATTCTGTGGCAATAATTCAGGGGACTAAAAATTGTTCTGTATGTTACATACAGCTGACATGGATTGTGGTCTACAGTTAAAGAATTGCTCAATCTAGCATTATGCATCAACATGCCCGGCAATTTAGTTATCAGCCTCACAATCGACTCCACTGCGGTGTGGTTTTTTTGGCTGGATGCACACATAATATTATCTCCAATAATGTTATCGTACCTAACATTTACTAGACTATGGTGTGTGGCAGTTGTAGTATATTTTGGATATGTGTAAGACATTCTTTGTGAGTGCAGGGTTATGGCCATATCAAAGGTCCAGCTCTCACAGAGTGTGTCGCCAATGTCCCGCCGCATCCATAAATTCTCCAAACAGGATTTGGACTCTATTCTCTGCTTCAGATTAATAGTAGACTTTTTCGGTTTACAGCTGAGGGCCTCCCAGGTTGATTTTAATAGACTGAATTTGACATTTGGCCAAACAGCTCCACCCCGTAGTTTAAGGTGTTATAACTGCCATAACACACACACACACACACATCCAAACACACAAAGGCCTGAGGAGAGATGTGTGGTTTTGGGTTGATGATATGAGCGTTAAACTGGTATGGCGCCTTTCCAAATGTACGTCATTACAGTTTACTGATTACCTGCATTATATTATTTCATCCACATTGCATCCAAATGAGCAATGACAAACAAACGTGTGCAGTGCCCAGTGTCAAGAATGTAATCTGATTAATGTTTTCAGTGGACTCTGGCTGTAATTTATGTCATTATTTTCAGCTTCATTACATCCACAATGCACATACATTTAATGATGTTTTTTGTCTTGTAAATGTGCAATTTTCCACTGGATGGATTTATTTCAGCTGTAACACTTTCCTTGTTATTGCATGGACCTACGTCCATGGTCTCAGTAACTGCTGCAAATAAAGAGTGTCGTCGATTAGTTAGTGGAGAAGGTATTATGACTCTTTACTACTAACTCATTAGGGAAGCAATATCCAGCCTGTTCTCATTCCAAAGTCATCAGATATCTCCACTTTTGCAATGCTTTCGGCATAAGATCGCGATACCAAAAGCCACACTTTGTCATACCCAACTGCATCTGAAAGCCACGCACAGTGCACCCTGTAGAGTCTCTGTGACACACAGTTGAGATGCATTTAAACATGTAGTTAATGTTGTGAAACAGTTGCAGTTAGGAATAGGTAACAAAACTACATAGTTTGGTTTAGATAAAAGATTAGTTTTAAGTACATTTATCACGTTATGTGATGTAAATACATCATGTCAGAGATGCCAGTGCATGACAACCATACATAAAAAATGTAACGTTACATTGAAAACATCAATAACGTTTAGTTGAATATGGGACGAAGTAAGTGATTACTTACATACATACGTAACATTACATTCAAACAACATTTACTTTTGGTTTCAAATGGGACATAAAGTGTGATCTCCTGGGTGAAGGTCCAGTTTTGTTGGACTTATCCATTCTACACACTTCCTGCTCATTATATGTCAGTTCTTCTTGGCATCCAGTATTGCTGCTGATTTACAATTGAATTAGTTGAAAACCCATTGCATTTCATATTGACGCTAAAGGTTGCCTTTAGTGTCCGTATCATCATCATACTCTGAAGGGCTGAACAAAGCTTCGCTATTTGATGACCTGGGAATGAAAACAGGCTCCTGGCACTCTGTGAGCTCTCCTCTTGTGCCATCCTTAAGCCAAAGTGTTTTACACACAAAACATCTGAGCACATTCAAGCTCTCACAGGGATAAACTCTCTTAATTTTGCTAACAACATAACCGCTCCTCTAGAGCCACCCACAGAACAAACAACGGATTGTAAGGCAGCAAAATGTCATGCTGTAAATCTCAGGGAACACTGCAGTACATTGAACTGAATCGCTACATAAACGTCCAGGCGACTACACATCCAACTCAAATCACAGTGCTGACTGGGACTGATTAGAAAGTCATCACCTCCGTGTTCTAAACAGAGTTTGGGCTCAGTTGCAGCAGCACATAAGGCCAGCGATTCCAGTCATTAAAAATAAAGAAACAGTAAATTACATCCTGAATGGCTGCCATAATGGCAACACACATTTTTTTAATTTCAGTTTTTCATACAGCCATTATTATACCATATACATCCAGCATCTGGTTTCCATTAGTGTTGTGTGGAGAAGATGGTGATTGTGGTTCCTGTCAGCCGGGCTTTTTCCTCCTTTGTTTTCTGTATTTCTATGGTTTCTTTTCAATACTTTACAGCGAGATGAAGTGTGTGTGTGTGTGTGTGTGTGTGTGTGTGTGTGTCAGACAGACCAGGAGAAGAATGACAACACTGTAATGCCTCTATCCTCTGTTGGCTTCCACCACAGAGAAGAAGAAAAAAAGCTGGGGAAACTGTGGATAGTTAATTCAGCAGAGAACAAAAGATACTTTCATTATTAGATTTCTCAGCTTTTTTCGTCTCCACCTGCTGAAGCGCTGCTCCTGCCATGTAAACACTCATACACACACTCAAATGTGCAAACACACTGCCTTTCAAGGCCGATCGAGAAAGAAAGCAAATACAAAAGCAAGGCATGTATCAAGAAAATTAATTAATCAAAGCAGGATTTTCTGTTTAATATTCTTGTGTGTTATTTCACTTTGCCACCATAAATACCTGTCTTTTTTTTTTTTTTTTTTTGCACCCTTAACTGTGTACTAGAGGAAGCTGGGAAAGAGGATCATAGTCCAATAGATGATCCCATCTGGCAAGCCTCGGATTAAGAGAGCAGTCTGGCTGATTTCAACATTCACCAATATCTGTTACAGTTTAACAGATGTGCAGTCTGGTTACTACACACCACACACACACACACACACACACACACATGCACACACTGAAGCATACATTTACTGAGGCCTGCATGAACACTCATTTGATGGTGTTCTACTTCAGAGCTGAGGCTGCTCTTGACAGGCAGCATTAAAACATTATTATGAGTTATTTTATTACTTTGTGTTCTTCAAACCAAATATAGCCTTTAAATGAGTTCCCACCAAACACATAATGGATTGGACATGCCAGCTCACATCTGAACTGCAGATGCCAATTTTTGTTTAATGATAAATCAAACTGTTCATCAGCATTGGCCACTCATTTGAAAAACCTGTTAAGGACCTATGTTTAGTTCAACCCTATCTTCCAGTAATAATTTTTCCTTGCTTTGTTAGAAATGTAACGTACTTAAGATTGCTTTGGTTATTATATTAATTCAGGCATTTCTGTGCCTATTATATTTAGTAGAGAGGTGACGGTAAATGAGGGGAGAAAGAGGCTGGGAGCATCACCCAGGAAAGGGATGTTGCAGTTCATAAGGCATGTTTCCATAAAACACTTTCAGTATATTACCTTTAGAACTGCCTTTAAGCTAAAGGAACATGTCCATAAACCCTAGATCTGTTTTGCATTTGCCGACACAGTGTTCTTAAATCTTTGCAGGGTCATTACTGGATTTTAATTGCAGTTTTACTGCATTATCCAGGTCTTGCTGTATTTCCTCTTCACTGACGAAGCAGCACTGTTTGTTGATCGTTCACAGAACAGGCTAGGAAGTCTCGGGCGCAAATCATGGGATTTTTAGAAATGGGAAGTTTGCAGTCTTTGGTGATTCTCTCTTGATCAGTAAACAGATTGCACTGTTTCTATCTCCAACTTTTAAGTATCAATTCCAACTTCATCTCTTGCAAGTAGGTGAAATGACCAAGACCCCCCTTTTTTAGTGGTGGCACAGAATGTGTTAACTTTTGTGTTGGCAGCTACTTGGTTAGATTAAGAGAAAGATTGTGGTTTCTGTTAGAATAACTAAATTTGTAGAGCGATGTAAGTACATTACATAACCTGACATAACTATGTAAAGGACATGCATACGTAAAGATAAAAGACAGTGGTTTCCTGGGTGAAAGTCCTGTGTTTATTTGATCCATCCACCAGCCCAACCTCCTCCATATTTGTACTTTCTTGCACTCATGGGGTCATAAAATTGACATTGTGTCATGTTGCTGGACCAGAGAATGTGTGTGTCGAACCATGGCGAAGTATCTGAATTGACTTTTGCCATTTTACATGTTTCTGTAAGATCAGGTTGATTAGATTAGTGTGCTAGGTTTTTCAACAGAGGGGAAACAAAAATCAGGACATGACAGAGGTGTTCTGTTGGTACCATCCACAACTTTTGACAATGGAAATGGAAATAATTTGTTATGAACCAAAGTAAACCAAACTCCTTGGTGGAAACAGGGCTGTACTTGCTGTTCTCAGCCGAAGGCCACCAGGGTGCCCCCTCAAGTTTTATGTCTACATAACGAGAGTACATTGTAAATGAACCTACTGTACTATGATATACTAACAGTGGTACTGACAAGATACTTTAGGTTTTATTTGTGTGTTGTTTTTTTAAATGGTTGCCATATCTGCTTGTAACAACTAAGTATGAGCAACTTTTTTCTGATAACAGGACCCCTCTCCTCTGTTTTAAGTCTTCTCTACTGTAATCTTAAAGAAAACAAAATATTATTTCAAAAGACTGCAGAGTTTTTTGTCTCTGACTTTTTAGAGTCACCAGACCAGGATAGAGAAGATAGGGATGGTGTCTTAGGAAAATAGGAACTATTGTGATTGTTCATACCCATTCTATGCTTTTTGTCATGTGCATTTGATTAGGTTTGGGGAGACAGTCAAGGTGTTTGAAAGGGTTTACAAATAGTGCCTGACTTACACCAGAGAGCTGTCAGATTAACAAGGGAGACCTGTGTCTTGTCTCCAATCTTTAACCATAGAGACAACCAACTTTTTTTCTTTTCACTTTTCTAATCTCAACCAAATAGGGTGTCTTTGTTCTACTGATGGTGGATAATTTGCTAATTTATACTGTGAAAACCTGGCAGTGCTTTGTTGTTTTCCCTCAACAATTGTGATTAGTTCTGGCTTCTGATTATATAACTGAAGCACCAGTCTGTTGCCAGTTTGTCATGTCGACATTGTTTGTCTAGACATGGTTTAGCCAGAATGCTCTCTGGCATTAATTGCTCAGAGAGATGTTTCGAAATGCGGTCCGTTGGTTGCTATGTTTTACCAGTCATTCATCAGCTGTGTAACAGACGCCATAAACACAACACCATGGCACAGAGGAAGAGAATGAGAGGCAGAGCCATTTCTCTCAGTTCTAACTTTTTTTCTTTCTTAACGGGCACTGTATCATTTGTGCTGGAATCTGAACACGAGAAATCCGAGCATCTTTGACTTGTCTGAAGGATAAACAGACTTGTATTGTGGGTGGAGAGGAATGGCTGGAGGAGGGAGGACATATGAAGGAGGCTAAATAAACAATAGAAACAGCTCAGAAAAAAAATCTGAGTGAGTGCTCATAAAGAGGAGCTTTCATAAAACTGCTGAGGAAACACTTTTGTAAGGCTGGCTACTGCTCTTTTCTCGTCTTTGTGTTTGCGCTGTGTCTCATCATATTTTTTTGGGGGGGGGGGGGGGCCGGAAATGCGTTGGACAGTGATGGCATCTGCAGAATGTCCCACTGGCCGTGAGCATCAGGAATCCCCGACAGCTAAAAAGAGAGGAAGGTCAATAAATATCACAAATAAAGTGAAAATATATTTCTACAGGTGTACTCACAAATACTATAGTACTACCACTACTACTACTATTCTACAGTAGTACTACAATACTACTACTCTATTTCTTTTGTCCAGTGTCTCTATACTTGATGCTGTTGCCTTGTTTTGTTTTCTTTCTTTCTTTTGTTTTCCTGGTTTTCTTCTGCAGATTTAGGCACAGAGACTATTGAGCATGCATAGAACACTTTGATTCAGGCCCGAAGAGTAAATCCACCCCAAACGCATGATCTGAGTTTGTTAGTCTAACTTTGAGAAATTTGATTTAGTAGGATTTCCGTTAGAATAACATGTTGTATTTTTATAGTCCAGTTGTAGTTTGACTAACACAATAATTCCTTTTTCCAACGTCATGTGAAAATACTGACTGAGATATCAGAGGTTCTGGGATGCCCCGCTGACGGATTTACTCACCACAGAACCTGCTTTCAGGTTGTTTCTAAACATGTCTTATTATATATTTCTGATTGCCTGCAGTCTCTGAGGCTAACATTGGAGGCACCCTGCAGGGCATGTCTGAGGGTGTCTGGGACCAAGTGGTTGACCACAGCATAGTCCTGCCAAGCCATTGTAATGTTAAAACAACCACTGCATTCCTTGCACTGCAGTACAAGCACTGGGCCAGGCTTGGAAAGTTACCGACTTGGGGCCCATGATTTCCCAAATGCTTCTTGGAGCTCAGATAATAGCTGCTCTGCTGTAAAACGAATAAAAAAAGATTATCTTTGAGTGAAAAGGACTTTGTGAACCCAGAGTTTTGAATTGGTGCAGGCATAGTAGAGTGTAGTAATGCTGGCAAGCATCAGATTTAGATATAAAACACAGCTTTGACACTTGGGTGTGATCTGCACTGACTAATCATTTTAGACAATGGTTGCCAATTTCTCCATGCATTCTAGGAATGAACACACACACACACACACACACACACACACACACACCCAAATTCTTTTTTTTTTTTTTCTTTTTTTTTTTTTTACTACCCATGGCCATGAACCAAAAAAGGTTTTGTTCTTCTTTCTGGGTGAGAAATTAAAGAAGTCCACATGAAACGAAACTGTCTTTCCAAATTCATGTCATGTATCGGTGTATTAGGAGGGAAAATAATGAGAAGAACCCTCCATTTCAGCTCGGTCACATTCTCTCATTTAAGTAAAAGTGGCTTAATTTCACATCTCCACAATGTCACTTTGCCACTTTCCTTTCCCCTGGCTCCTGTTTTTCACCCTAAAAGGCTCGTTTGTCACCGAGTAATAAAACTGAATCATTGCTTTGGAATAAACTTGTGTTTTTTATGGCACATCCAACAGAGGCTAAAGTCAGTCAAATGGTACTCTCTTTGCCTATAATTGGATTATTATGCGAATGTGCAATATATACAGTATTGATATTTGGTGCCTCGACTCTGACTCCATCACTCCCTAAAAGCAGGAAATGGAGAGTGACAGTGCTAACATCCTCCCTTAGCAAAAATCAGCCTGTTCTCATTCCTAAGTCATCAAATACTGCTGCTTTTGCAGTGCTTTCGGCATGAGATCCTGAAGCCGAAAGTCACCTTTTGTGTCCACATTGTCCATGCGCTCGACATGATCAGCTGAAAATGTGGCTGGACAGAACCATTTGCAGTGTTTTTATGTGCCACAGGATGGCTGGCCAGCGCCTGCAGCAGCAGCATAGTACATGGACAGTCGGCGTCAGTTGAGAACCTAACCGGATGAAACCTGTCTTGTCTGCTTGATACATCGCTGTATGGTGTCAAGTTGAAATACTGCCAGAAATGGCATAATATAAGGAGCTCGGAGGTCCCTACAGGGCAAGTAGAAGGGGCGATGGATTGATCAGACTTTCATGGTGGAGTCCAGTGTTCGCTTCCTGTGTGAATGTATTTTCTACACCTTACTATGTGTCTCCTTCCCCTAATCCTAACCACCCATGTCAGCTTGTGCCTTTGGTGACATCTTGGCGTTGGTTGCCGTGTGCTTTTGTTGTCTAAACATAACCACGTGCTGTGGCATCCCACCATGTACATTTGTTGACATCACGGTAGCGCCATTCCAGAATGTTAACAGTAGACACAGAAGGATTTCTAACACATGATATATTGACACAGCAGTCCACAGCAAAGCATTAACTTTAGATGAGAACGTGTTGGAAACTTCCATTTCAGCTTGGTCACATTATTTTTTTAAGTAAAAGTGGCAGTATTTCACATCCCCACAATGACACTTTGTCACTTTCATTTCCTCGCTCTCCTTTCACACAGAATGGCACATTTGTCACTGAATAATAAAACTTTATTATACTTGAATTATTGTATTGGAATAAACTTGTGTCTTTTATGGCACGTTCATTAGGGGCCAAAGTCAAATTTAACAGTCAGTCAATTTGCACTCTCTTTCTCTAATAGGAAAATGTATAATGTATACAGTGCTATTATTTAGTGTCTTGGCTCTGACTCTATCACTCCCCAAAAGTAAGGAGTTGAGAGTGACAGCGCAAACTTCCCCTCTTGGGAAACATAGACAGCATACTGTAGGTTTTGGGTTAGCGGAGTGGCAGCAGGCATGCATCAAAAAGACTGACCAGAACTTTGACGGCTTAAGTACACCACCATAATGAGAAGAGTGCATTGGATATATGTTGCAATGCCATGTGAGTGCAGCAGCAAATTCAAGTTGACTGCCTGAAAAAGCACCTAGTACCAAAAGTGAGTGGAGCAAAGCCAAACTATGCAGTGGAAATGAAGCAATTGACAAACGCTTGCTTGCCCAAGATGTATAGTATAAACCCTGTAACTCCAGTGACTAATCTTTGATTCTTTTGGCAGTCAATATATCCTGGACTGAGCAATCAAGTGCGCTCAATACTAACAAACCATTTTGGCTTCGGCCTAATGATGTTAGACAGTGATGAATAATATCCATTTTTTTAGATCTAGACACATTAATATTCAGTGTTGCTCTTGTATCACACAGTTGAATAGAAATCCTTATGGAAAACACAAAAGAATACTATAATACTGAAGAAATAGTACAGCAAATGACTGTTTGAGTTTCCAAACTACCTCACAGCTCTTTTCTTGTTTAAATCCTGTGACTAGTCTAGTAATTATTTAAATGTGTAGATATTTCACATGAACGCAATCATCCTGGGAGAACTGGTTTCAGATACAATGCACCTTTTAAGTGAACTGCAAAGTGCCCTCAAGCTAGATTTGCTCATTCCCCTTAGTGATTTTAAATATTTTTTTATGATGTTGTTTATGGCAATTGTAATTGTTATTATTAAATCTTTGGCGATTGTGATTGTGGACATTTCTTGTTCTCAGGTATCAAATGAAAAAAAAAAATCTTCAAACACAGCAACAGTTAATGTTACTGACCTATGACACAACAACATATTTGTTCATCTGTGAAAAAAGTCGAATACACAGTTATCCTCCTCCTCCACAGTTATGTTCTCGTTTTTCTACCAAAGTCTGTTCTCCACTTTTCACTCATAGAAGTGTGAAAACAAAGCTGTTTTTTTAATGATGGCATCAGCAGCAACACAAACTTTCAAAATAAATTGGGGACTTTAAATTGAATATGTTTGTCTCCAGTGGTGCCCAGTGGGTGATTCATTTGGGAATGTATTTTTCTGATGCATTCTGGTGGAATAAAATGAATCAGCAGTTGAACATACTGTGTGACCACTCCAGTCACTAGAAAAAAAGAAATGTTAGCTATGGATACTTCCTACTGCTATGGATACTAAACTATGGATGCATTACATTGGTACATTTCATAGTATCATATCAACCCTTCTCAAGTGTTGTAGAATATGAGCTATCTTTGTCGTTGAGTAGCTAAGGGGATATAAGATGGCGTGACAGCTGCCAATCTGCAGACCACTGTTCGAGACCAACAAACAGCAATTGTGAGAAAAAGGCAGTTTTTCTCAAGCATGCCATTGCTGTTTGGTGCCACCAAAAGAGATTGTTTTTACCGAGATGTTGCTGAGTTTCTTGCAGGGATAGTGCTTCCAAAAAGTGGTTGTTTTTTTTACCGAGACTATACTGCATTTCCAACAGAGATAAAGCAGGGGAAAAACACCAAAACATCCCTGTATTTGTTGCACAGATAGTGCCATGAAAAGTGGTTGATTTTGACCAAAATGTCCCTACATTTCCAGTTGTGATTAAGCCAAGAGAAGCAAACTAATTTTAACCAAGTTATCCCTGTGTTTGCACTGGGAATAGTGCCATGAAAAGCGGTTAATTTTTAGCCAAGATATTTCCGTGTTTTCTGTCAGGATTGTGCAACAAAAAGCAGTTGCTTGTTAGTAAGAAATCTTTACATTTCCATCAGAGATAGTGGATAGAAAAAGAGGCTGATTTTTACCAAACATCTCTGCATTTTTGCCAATACATTCCTGTGTTTCTAGCAGGTGTTTTTTGTTTGTTTGGATTTTAGACATAGCCTTTGTACATGCAGCACCCACTCTGGCAGGTGAGCCTCTGAGCAGCCCAACGTGGCTTTTTTTTGGGGGGGGGGTTATTTTTTTGTTTGTTTTTTACAGAGATAATGCTTTGTTTCTGGGATTGTGCCAATTAATTCGGGTTTTTTAAGCCAAAACATGATCTTTTCCTAACTATAACCAAGTGTAAGTTGAGCCTATACCTAACCACACATTAATCATAACACCGTTAAAGCATAGAGAATGTTAAGTTTTAACATAAACATAATATATAAATGTAACATACTCCTGGGGTGCAGAAAATGTCCAATTCCAACAATTTTCCTGGTAAATGGGTTGGTATTAGACTTTGTTGTTTGCACTGAGTGAGGTGTAATACAGTTTTAAAATGAAATTACAATCTGATTGTATGGAAGAATGCAATATAACATGTTATTTAAACGGAGCAAAAATGTTCTGAAATGACATTGAACTTATTGGGAACTTTTAGAGAAAGAAAAGTTGATAATAAATTCAGTACACAACTCCCAGCAAGGTACTTATCTTATATTTGAGCTGCCACAAGGCCCACAAAAAAGTCTTTGCCTTCTGCTGGCAGAGTAACTGTGAGTGCGTGTGTTCTCCATCATACAAGTTCCTCATTAACCTGAGATTTGAACCTGTGACCTCCTCAGTCACATTTCCAGCGTGCTCTGCCAGCGCTCTCAGCTCAGTGCCCAGTTGACTAACAAACACGGGCCGCTTCATTATTACTGCTGTTGGCACCGGCTCCATACCACGCAGGACCTGGAAACTAAATATCTCAACCTGAAGCTGTTTTACGTATATAGCAGCATTTATAAGCCACTGGTGGAGCTTTTACCGTAGCTTTTCTCTTCTGTTTTGACTCACATGTTCTGCAGTTGGCGATTTTTTTTCCTGTACTAAAAAGGTCTTTGTAAGGCCAGTGTGAATGTGCTGTGGCGTGCTACTTTTCTGTAAATTTTGATCACCATACACTCATATGCAAAAACACATATCGCATATATTTGATTTGCATACAGCATGACCTGTAAACACTTATGAATGAATCGCTTTGGATCTTAGATAGTACCAATCTTAGGCCTGTAATTGGGCTTCATTTCCTCCATGTTATCCAAATCAGATACCGCAACTTGGACATTACACACACAGTCAGAAAGCTGGCAGACACACAGCAGTGCTTTGTATCAGCAGTAAGCCTGGTACAAATCCCACTTCACATATCAGTTCGGGGCAGAACAGAGCATCCTTCAGGTACAAAAAAGAGGCGTATAACCACATCTTATCTCTTGATAAACAGACACACAGTCACCCTTTTCTCACTCTATCTCTTGTTTCCCTTTTGTCTTGCAGCGATTATCGTCCCATCTATCTGTCGTGTTCGCCGAGCCCTCCGGACTGGCCACACACTCGGCCCATTCACCAGATCAAATTGAATCTTTTTTTTGTGTAATTGCTGCAGCACTGTGTACTGCCAAGTGTTTGTTTGAATTGGATGGGCTATCGGTGTGTTCGCTGTAACAGATAGGCAATCTCATGATGTCTCCGACTCCCAGCCGGAGGGATCCAATCCCCTACCCGCTAAGAACTTACGTACAAGATAAATAACATCAATTACTTCAGTTCTGTGATAGAAACAAACTGTGACCTTCATGTGGTTTCATAATGTATTTATACAAAATATATTCATCCGTGAGCCCATTTTCCAGAGTCTCATTAATATCCATAAACACATCACCACTGGAGCTGAGTGTTAATGGAGGCTTTAGGATTTTAGCTGTGGGTGAAGTGACTGGTTGTTTCCTTTTAGGGTTTGGCTTATGGGGCAAATCAGTCTGATTAAAGGAAGCAAGGAGAAGCCATGCTGCCTCTCCAGCCTGACTGCTTCAAGCAGAGCTTTGAGAGCTTTGTCTCGACCATCAATCTGGGTCCATTAGCTGCTCCATCCAGCAGACAGACTCTTATTTAACTTTATTTACTGGATGTCCATTTTTAAATGGGTTTGGAGTAAAGGCTCCAAAAACTTCTCACAGCACAGAGTTTGAATGAAAAATAGCCAGAGACTCAAATACGGTATTTTAGTAGCACTTTTTCCATTGTTGGGCCTTTACCAGAAGAAGGTCTGCAGCCCGTCTTGCAATCTGAGCATCAGCAACAAGTTTGTCAGCTGGTTAAGAGATGGTCACTCAGCGAGAAAACTTGGACTTAAGCCAGCAAACTTATTCCTCATTCCCTTATTCCGAAAAAGTCAATATTCCTACTATGCTGTTAGCCAATGAAAATGAATATTCCACTAACATTCCCGTTTACATGCAGCTGTGCATACTCCCACTGAACTGTGTGAGTTGGTTTGTGTACAATGTATCCATGGCAATGCACAGAGCCAACATTACAGGCTGTGTGTCAAAAACTGCAGTAAAACCCCCCAATTGAGATCCATGTTTCAAATTAGTTGTACACATGCCCAAATAATGCTCCTTTAACCTGAACCATACCACTTACTGATCAGAAAAAACTAACTTCCGCCTAATTCTGAATATTTATATGGAATATGCTGTTTTATAACCCACATCAAATTCAGAATATTGTCATATTCAGAATTAAAGGGGAATAATGGTGTGCATGGAACCATAGCCGTTGACTCTGTTGGAGTGTCAGTGAGTAAAACACTGATTGCATGTAAACATATTTACTTTTATCTCACTTACACCATAGGGAAGCCTTGCATGGGTGGATTATGAACCCCTCGGCACAGACATGCAAACAGATCCACCACCTCTCCTACACAGGAGACGGAAACACAGATTTTGTGGTGGTTTTGCCTCTTTATTTGTCATTTGGCACCTCTTTGTAGTTATTTTGTGTCTCTTTGCCATTCCTTTGCATCTCTTTATGGTCATTTTGAGAGGTCGATTTGTGATATAATGCAGGTGATGGCCAGTTGGCCCCTTGACACTTTGGGCGTGTAGGGCTGTGATTGGTTGGTCCGTTCAGTAATCCATCCATCTAATGAATAAAGTAAAGCCATGATGTGTGATTTTCTTACAATGACAAGTCAAAGGATCGGAAGTGATGTCACATGTGTGGGGTTGGGTCTAACTCTTAATTAGCCACTGATGAGACAAACCTGGGGCGTGCCAGTACTAACCCTAACCCTAACCACCAAATCTTTCAACTCTTAACAGCAAGAGAGCCGGAGGAGATTTATCAGCTATAGCGGTAACTATCAAAACCAGCCCTACAAGAGATCATCCCATCACATGGATGAGTCCACTCCTGCAGCTCCAGGTGAGTCAAACCTGCTCTCCCCTTAACCAGGAAAACACAATGCTGACAGGAACATTCTCATGTTAAACTAGCAACACGCAGTGCTGGCATCTAAATTTGGTAAGTTAGCAGGATTTCAACTTTTTTTCATCTTTGGGAAGTACCGAGCACTGGACTGGACCAAAAAAATTGTACTGCACAAGTTTTGTGACAGTTTGCAAACATATGTTTGATATAGTTTCGCTGTTCTTAAAATCTGCCTCCACTTACTATAATTTATCAAGAGTTTTCTCAGTTTTTGGATTCTCCATTCACAATGAAGGCATATGAGAAAAAAAAAAAAATCAAGGTAGGCGGGGTTAGTAATTGATGCACAAATTTATTTGTCATTTGCAGGGAAAGTTTTCATGTAATGCTTCGACTTTGTAAGCATTTCAGTAAGTACAAACAAGCTGTAAACAACCAAATTTCACTGATTTGTGATGGTTGCTTGCAATTTTTTGCCCAGCATTATGGGATACTTTGACTTGATTATTAAGGATATTAAAGGAGAATTCAACCAGCATACAAAGTGATGGCCACTCTAATACACGATATGGGGCCAACCATCTGTTCAAATGTTTTGAAACTCTAGTGTCGTGGGGTACAGATGTGATACACAGAAGCAGGAGAGAAAGGTTCTGACTTTGAGTTTCAACACTTTGTAACCCTGTGTCTTAGTTTCCTTGCCATGCAGACGCTCCTTGCATCTGGGTTCATATGACTTTTTACTGGGAGCAGTGCTTTCAATATTGAGGCCCGAGATAGTGTTTGTTATAAAGCAGTACCTCCCCTGGGATATCTGCTTTCTCTGTTACGCAGGAATGTGCAGAAATTGAGACCTTGTGAAGACTTTAGAGTCGGGCATCCAAGAGAGAGGAGAGCGGCAGAAACACACACACATACACGGAGAGAAAAAAGAGACGGTTGTTTGAGTGTTAAGTGTGCCTGAGTTTTGTCTTGAAGACAGAGGTTTAAACACTACCACATGCTATGAATCCAGCAGCAAGAGAGACACACTGTGTACACACATGGTTGCATATGGTTGCGTCTTTGCATGGCGGAGTGTGTGTTTGTGTGTTTAGGTATAGAGCGGACTTAGAGTTGACTGTATTATGCACTGTTGACGGCTCAGACCAATTATAAGACTGATTAGGCTGTGCTTGGCAGAGAACCATGCGGCTCTGCCTGCCCGCTTAAAGCCAATAAGAAACGTAGCCAAAGAGTTATAGTGTTGTTTAACTCGGTCACTCGCACACTCAGAATGATGATTATTACAATGCACAATAGTTCTGTGGGAGAAATTATGTAAGAAGATGCACGGCCAGTCAGAAAAATGTGTTTTCCAGAAACTGTCATCATCGTCCAACATTTCCTGGTTAGCGTTACAGTTTCTTCTGTGGTTGGTCTATTCTCTGCCCTTGTGCGTATGTGCGTGTGTGCGTGTGTGTGTGTGTGTGTGTGTGTGTGTGTGTGTGTGCTTTTTCTGGTTAATTTTCCCCACTTTCATACGAATGTCAGACCAGCCCTGGACATTTCCAACAGAAACCATTCATTCAGCGAAGTGATCCCACATCACGTTCCAGAACCACAATGAAATGGGAAAATCACATCCAGCACATCTCACAGGCCAATTTTTGTCCAACAGATTCAATAGAGGGTCCTTTATGTGGATGGAGTGTTGGGGGGGTGGGCGTGTGTGTTTATTTGTTTGTGTTTGTATGAGTGGGAAGCCTCCATCAAGTGCTGCTTATGACAATTGAAGCAGCTGAAAAATTAATTGGATGTTCTGGGTAAATGACACAGGCAATGAACAGTGGCACTTGAATCCCATTTGTTCAGTGAATTATGTAAACTGTATCATTTAGAGTTTTGCAAACTTAAAACAACTAGGTGAAAAACACTGGACATAAGTTTTAAAATGAAATACATTTTATTTTTGAAGCATCTTAATCACATGCCTCCAGACTTAATAACAACTACATTGGCTATGAAACGTTTGCTGAACAACAGCTAATGCAGCCACAAGTGATAATTTTGCGATACTGTTAAATACTTTATTGTTGTTGTTGTTGTTGTTTTTTACTGATATGTTACGTTTGACAGGGACCCACCGGAAAACACTGCACATTTACAGTTTTCAATTTTTAGAGTTTAGTTCCAATGAGAAACTGTTGGAACCAGCCCTTGTCAAGAACATTCAAAGTATTGACACCTGTAGTAATTCAGATGAGATGTTAACTGTATTTAAAAACAGTGTAGTAGTTTTATCAAATATAGAAAGAATTAACATGGCTTATACGATGACTGGTCAACTCTATATTTCATATAAGGCGGTACATTGTAGATCTGTATTGGTGTACCTTGGGTCTGAACTACTGTATACTGGTTAATGCAGTATGACAGTGATAAAATACATGTGTTTGTGAAGCCTGAGCAAGGTATTTAATCTACTGTACATATCTGGTTTTACCATCTGTGAGTGAGAGAGTGTATGCAGCTTTGCTTTGCCACTGATTATATCAAGTAACAGCCGAAGGTCCTGCTGGCACTCTGAACGCCACTTGGCAACGGGAAGAAGAGGTTTCTCTCTCAGACACACAAAATAAATAATTCCCTCTCTTTCTTCTCATCGGATGCTTTCACTTTGATGGTTTTCCAGAGTGTGACTCACCACAGGCAGAAGAGGAAAAGCGGTTCAGTGACATTCTTTTGCGTCATTTTGTGTACTTACGCCTGGACTCAAACAAGCGGATTTCCAAACAGAAACAGCAGACATGGTCAGCAGGCCTCATCCAAGGTTACACTTATACACTCGAAGCCAAGCCACACACACACACACACACACACACACACACACAAACACACACATAGAAAATATACATCACAAACAGCATGTATTCCTCACATTTGGTAGATTTTGGGCCTCTTAAGAGCTTTTTCTTTGAGAGCCAAGAACGGCCAGAGCCTGAACCCTTACACTCAATGGATGTCCTAAGGCCTGTACTATGATGATCTCTCAAAACAGATTCTGCATATGTTGACAGAATATGTAGGCGATAGGACAAGATTTTGATATTGGATGTGTTCTGGTTTCTGTTTGTAGTCCGAGTGGTATTGACACATCGGTTGAAATGCAACCTTTGGACACATCAGCTGTAGTCTGACTTGCGTTTTTTTTTTTTTTTTTTCTTATCTGCATTTATACACAGATATCTTTTAAGAGAGATTACACACAATAACCAGTGAACATAAAAGGAAGTCTTGGCTCTGATATCTGCTGGCTACACTAGATCAGCCTGAAATATTAGTGCTCCGCCCCAGAGACTTTAACATCATCACAATTTGTCCTAAAAGAAGTTCCGATATTGGTACTACAAAGCAAGTCCAACATAGCCAGGATATCTTTTTGGTATCTGGCTTGAGTATCCCTAACACTGGCCACCTAAATTACAGAAATCAAGAAACTGGTCATCACCAGCTCAGTCAACTCTGTGTTTCCAACAGTGCCATGAGTGTGTTAATGTGAAAAAGATGGGGCTGTTCATTCCAAACGACACCATCATCATCATTTCAGTACCTCAATGTTGAGGTAATGAGACAATAAATAGAGCATGCATTCATTTTATAATAAGACATTCTTTAATTTTTATTTCCAGTTCTCATCACACAGGTGTCTTATGTCATTCTAAGTTGCAGTGGTGTGATCGGAGTGTAAAGTCAGCCACGCTTTCAGATAAAATATTCTTTGCACAATTAAAATGCAGCTAAAAGTTTTATCAGCTATTCATTTTTCCTTGTCACTCAGGACTTCCATGTTGAGACCTTTTTATTTTCAGTGATCTGATTAGTCATTCAGGGATTTGACAGGTTTTGATCCAATCCTCTGAAGTGAATCTGCCCCAGAGCAGGTTAGCAAGTTACTCTGGTAATTTTTTCCTAGTTAAAAAGTGAACCAGCTTCGTAGTACTGAAAACCTAGAGTTTTCCCAAATCCTGCTCCATAGTACAGGCCTCTGGTGTGTAGCTAGACTCTCTCATCTCAGGCCATGCTATTCTACCAGTTGGTTTCTTGATTTGTGGATTTGGTTCTGGATGGAGACAAGGTAGGAAAATGCTTCATGTATTGGATCAGTTGACTGAGGCAGAAGAAAACAGACTTTATGATGAACTGATGTGGAAGAAAAGAACTATTATAAATGCATCCAACAGTATTAGAGAGCAGGAAGCGCGGATAGTTAAATATGGTCCTCTAACATCCAACAACATTAAGACACAAATACTAATTGTTGCACAGCTGCTGCACTTGATTGTTTTGTTAGGCCTCAGTGACAGCAGAGTCATGGAGGGCTGTTTGTAGACGTTTTTTTCTCCTCTGCTCTGTTTTACAACCTTTCTGCTCTCTGGCCTGCTTCCCTTTGCTCACAGCAGGCCGCTGGGTCTGTGGGAAGAATCAAAGACTCTGCTCACTTCATTATAGAGGAGCACTGCTGCTTGTTATCAACCTTTCTGAACCGTCTTTCAGGCTTTTAACTTCCACAAGCTGTCAAGTGTCATCTCGTGCTGACAGCATACTCAATAACTTTTCTTCTTCCTTGTTGTTGTAGTGGTCAAAGTAGTTGTAATGGGCTAATGTTAATATTAGCAGCATTAACAGAAGTAATAGTAAAAGCAGCTTTGGTAGCTGTACAAACAGGGTCGTAGCAATATTAATTTGTGTTAATTTGGTCAACCTAAAGCTACAATGACAAAGATTGATGAAACATTTTAAAAAATCGACAAATTAAGAACTTTTCTTTTTCATGTATACTTCTCCACCTATGGCTCTTTTTCCAGAGTAGATTTAGCTGCTTGGTTTGTTGGACTAATAAGCAATGCATTGTATTTCAGTACCTTTGTGTCTGTGCTTTAAATGTTGGCTAACATTATGGGAAAACTATGGATTTAAGGGTCAGCATACACTAACCCGACCTCCTGGATGGTTTACACAACAACCATTTAAGAAGTCATGATTATAAACAGTTTAGAAAAAGGCGGGCACTCTGAAAAAGATACACGGCAGGTGATTGGATGAACCACCCATCATTTAGCGTAGGCTAGCTTCTACCAATCAGATCAGCAAACCTACCAACAAGGAGGCAAACAAGAACCAGGAACAGTCTCAAAAAGTACTATCGGTAGTATTTAAATTTTTATTTATACCTTATGTTATATTTTTCATATTTGTTGTGTGTGAAGCACATTATACGTACATTATACATTATATATATAAAGATTATTTGACTTGACTTTGTTCTGATTGTAGAGTAACAGTACTAGTAGCTGTGGTAGTAGTACTGGGACCAGCAGCAGTAATAATGGCACTACAGAGCGAAGTCACAGAAACCTCAGGGTGACATGTGAGCAACATGAGCTGGTGTCTCCATGCTCCCTTGTGCTCATGGCAGAGTTAGCAATTGCCTGAGCCACAAAGATTTATGGTGACAGTGTGTTGAAATAAATCACACACACATGCACGCGTGCGCGCACGCACACACACACACACACACACACACACACATAATTGCATAACTCCACCTCTCTGTGATATAAGGTTGTTTCAGACAAAAAAACTAGAGTGGAACTTGCTCTTTATTTAAAACTGATGACACAGTCAGTGTTGAGCATTTGCCTTTTTAAACGTGCTTTAATAGTTGTCATCATTACAAAATGACACAGTGGACTGAGAAATTGTGATGATTTAATACTGGAAATCTATAATAAACATGCAATATTATGTTATTATATACATTTAACAATAAATCCCATGTAATATTTATCAGACATTAACTGTAACAAGAAACATCTGATTCTTTTATGTTCATCTACAGGAGAGGAGAACACAGGAAACATAACTAAAATCAGATTTGCAGTTAGAAAGGAAGCAAAGAACAGCAGTGGGTAAACTACCCTGCACTGGCTGCTTCTCTGCAGGCCAGAGACATTGGCTGACCCCTCTCACATGACCCAGCTGACCCCAAACACTTTGAGTGTTTCTACAGATGCTTACATGAGTTCCCAAAATGCAGAGAACAAGACTCTTTGACCCCAATGCTTGAACTCAATGGCTTTAAACCGCGGAATCACGTCACTTGAACCTCCTCCTAACCCTAACTCTTGCACTTGCAGAAGGTAGATAATTGTTATTTATAAGGTGTCAACACTACAATAAAACTATACTAATAATAGATTGTTTAAAATATGATCCACCTCTCCATGTCATTTATTTTCACTCTAAACCTTAGGATTATATGTTTCTGAATTCATTGTCATTTTAATAAAAGTCTATATAGGGTGGTCAACAGAGGTGATTATGATCCAGTCACAGTGTCCCTAAAGCCTTAGCCCTGAACCTACAGATGTTATTGGACAGACTTAAATGGACAGAGACTGCACAGAAGATCATTGACAACATTCTATCAACCGTCAGCAACATTAACAGAAGTGGGTGCAGTAAAAAGGCCTCCTACATAATGAGAGATTTCAACCACCTTGCAAATATACTCTTTGTCCCCCGCCTACCTGGCAGGAGGCTACGTGGCATCATGGCCACAACCACCCAGCTGAGGAACAGCGTCTCCCATCATACATTGTAAAGTCTTACAAGTTGGCCTGGCTTAAAATAATCTTGGAAAGTGATTGCTTTGAAAAACGTAAGTACATATAACTACTGATCTACATTTATATTGACTTTATATCTAATTGTCATGTTTACCTAAAATTAAAATATATTTACTTAATTTTGTAAAGTTGTTGTAAGTTAAAAATGACAATTGAAATTACTTTGATCTTTCTAAGTGTTAACAACTTTAGCTAATTAACTTAACTTAACCTGATCATCACAAAGAGAATTTTGCCAATAATGACATTTGGAGATCTGCAGTTTTAATTTGTTAAAATGTTTAAGAAAATATAAATACAGCTAGTTTGCAGCCGAATACAGATACACAGCACAGTAAACTTGGTTTACTGAAGTGCTGAAACTTTATAGTTAAACTTGTCATTTTTAAGTTGCAAAGATTTAAGAAAAAAATATAAGAATAATAGAATATAATAGAATATATGACAACATTTTAAGTAAATGTAACAATTAATTTAAACATATATTGGGACTAATATTTGTATTTACTTACATATTTCAAGGCAGTTGGTTTCCTAGATTTTCCATCACATACACCTATGCATCTCCCAGGAAGCCTCCTCTCTCCTCAAGAGGCACTTTAGGAATCAAGACATCTTCAAGGCGAAACACTGACATTAATTTCCAGGTTATAAGTAGAAGGACAGAGGAGAGAGGAGACAAGGAAGCATCAAGAAGAGTAATGGGAAAACGCCACGGTTAGTGTGAGTATGAAAACTGTAAAATTGAATAATCAGCTAAATCAATTACATAATTGATATCAAGTTTTACGAGATAATTCCATTGTTTAATTATGCAGTTCCAGTTTTGTCAGTCACAGTACTGAAAGAAAGCAAAATGTAGCAGATTGCAAGGCTAGAAGCAAGAAATTAACTTTCGTAAAAAAAAATCTCATCAGTATACATTTGTTTATTACCATTCTTTATATTTCCACTCTGTGACAGTTCAAATGAATGTTTTTATTGATACCCTTTCGATTTTGAACTGCCCTTCCCCCCATGTTGGGCTTGTGAGAGAATGAGTATGTGATGGAAATATATCCCTGAGCAAAGGTGTTGGCACACACAACTCCTCTGTTTGGAGCTCCAGCCATCAATCATACTGTAAATTTCAGCAGGATTATGTAACGTGTCCCTTTAGCTACATAGATGCTCGACAGCAGATGTCTCATCTGAACTCATTCAGTGAAAGCTGACACACAGGCCCACTACACATGCTATACGTTCATGCTGAATTTACCCACAGGCATGCACACAAGATGAGATGTATCTGCTATATCCTGCCACTAATAGCTATGTGACAGCTGTTTCTACAGAGAGTTTGACAATGTATAAATGATACTGACCCTGAGAATGGCATTTTAGACGTGGAACCCCGATACCATACTGACAATGGAACTGTTTTGATGATGGCCACTTTTCGGTGCAAAAGCAAAACAATTTACAATTCTCTGTTGCTCTTTCTAAATTAATTTACTTGGTTTTGTAGTTTATCCATCTATGTTTGCTTCCTCTTGTAGTCCTAAGTCGTTTAACTAGTTTACTAAAAACTAAATTATATCAAAGACAGTTCAATGTAGAGGCAGTTAATAGAGGCCAGCTCAACACATGAATCAGCACCAAAGGTAATACATTTCCTAAATTTACACCTACTCCCCTCTGCAGTGTGTAGTGTATGTACCCTGTCACCTCCAAATTCCCTTTGAGTACAAAACGTACAACACATGGCAGCTTCAAGATAGGCAAAAGACCAACCAATACTCCTGGTTATTAAGAATGGGCATCAGTACCTGAGTATTTGATTTTGATATTAGTATTTGTTCAACATATAGTCATTGCCCAATCTCCCACATGTGAACATGACTATTTGTTTTATTTTATTTTTTTACTATTTAAAATCAATTTTTCATTGTAGAGCTGCACCCAGGTGTATCGCTTCTCTCAGTGCCTCCTTGCCCAGTTGTCGCTCTTTTTATGATGAGACACGAGACTACTGCTTCAGGGATGTGAGCTACCTGCCAGGCCAGTTGCTGAGTCTTTGCACACACACACACACACACACACACACACACACACACACACACACACACACACACACACACACACAACACACAATGACAGGAATAACTCTTGGCATTATATGGCTAACGCTGCTTAATAGATATTACAGGTTTAATGAAAATGTTGGTGTCAAAAAAACACAGAACAGTCAAAGAAGCACTGAACAAAGGTTACACTGGTTCTGGTCAGCTGGCTCTGGGGTTTATTACACATATCTTTACTTTTCCCTTTACACAGAATCTCCTAATCGGTTACATTTAACAAGAATATCCATTTTATATGGAAATCCTGGTTCCAAAAACATAAGGAGACTTCGTAAAGCCTAAACAAAAACAGAATGCAATAATTTTAAAATCTTTTTTTGGCCTATTTTCAGTTTAATACGGTACAAAGACAAGATATTTAAAGTTCAAACTGATAAACTTAATTGTTTTTTGTAAAAGTTAATATCTGCTCATTTTGAATTTGATGCTTGCAACACATTCCGAAAAAAGTTATCATCTTTTATTCAAGCAAAACTCAGTAAGCATTTGGGATCTGAGGACACTAATTTTTGACATTTTCAACATGAAATTTTTTTCCCATTATTTTTATATGTAAGACTTCAGTTGCTCAACAGTTAAGGTTCTCCATTGTCATATTTTACACTGCATAACGCACCACATATTTGGTCTAGACTTCAAGCAGCGTACTTTAGTACCAGTACTCTTGTACTACAAAGTCACACTGTGGTAACATGTGCAGAATGTTAGCCTGGCATTGGATGGCAGCATATGTTGCTCATAAACCTGTATGTACGTTTCAGCATGTATGCTACCTTCACAGATGTGAAGTTACCCGTGATGCCATGGACCCTAACACACCCCCAAACCATCACAGATTCTGGCTTTTGAATTATGTGCTTGTAACAGTCGGGATGGTCCTTTGCCTCCTTAGCCTGGAGGACAAGATGCGCATGATTTCAAAAAACAATGTGAGATGTGGACTCGTGGGACCACAGCACATTTTTCCTTTTTATGTCAGTCCACCTTAAAACAGGCTAGAGAAGTTGTGGTGTTTCTGGTTATTGATTTCTCTTTGCAATGATGGAGTCTTGGCTTGCATATGTAGATGCAGTGATGAACTGTTTCCTGACAATGGATTTCTAAACTGTTCTTAAGCCCATTTAGTATTAACCTTTATGTATTATGTTGGTTTTTAATGCAGTGCAGCCTCGGTGGTCAAAGGCTTTTCTTGGAATATGTTGCAGACATTCAATTCAGAATGAGTGTAAATTTACAAGAAACAAAAAAACGGCAGTTTGGACATTAAATATCTTGTCTTTGAAGTGTATCCAATTGAACATAGGTCAAAAAGGATTGGCAAATCATTGAATTCTCTTATTATTTCTGTTTTACACAGCTTAACAACATTTTTTGGTGCCTGGGTTGTATTATGTTTGGCAGTTTCAGATCAAGTTAACATAAACTGAAAGGTTATCACCTTTAGAACTTATTATCATGGCTTCAATGATGTCACAAAATGGTGAGATGACTAAACACAAAAATTTCAGAATGATTATCAGAAACTGTATTTCTTGATGCAGAATAGACAAATTGTTGAAGACAATTGGGAATGAAATACAATTACAAGATTTACAAAATTCTGAGTGGATGTGAAGTACAGATTGGCTTTACTTCAATTCAGAGCAAATTAACAGTGGTTTGATGCCATTTTCCCGTTAACTTTTTTCATTTTCACAGTGCACACACATGTACACACGCAAACAGACAGTGAAGGTAACACGAGACAGTTCTCACAGTAGCTGCACACACACAAGAAGGTGTTGCATGAGTGAGTGAAATGCAGTAGTAGTGTGTGTGTGTGTGTGTGTGTGTGTGTGTGTGTGTGTGTGTGTGTGTGCACGCACGTGCGTGCGTGTGTATGTGTGTGTGTGCGTATGTGCGTGCGTGCGTGCGGAAAGCCCAGGAACAGGGCGATAGAGTGGCTGAAGTGGGAGTATCACAAGGCCAACAGCTGCTGGTGTGACCAGTAACAGGTGCTCCAAGGTAAACCAGAGGTACACCAGAAAGAGAAACACATTTTGACAATTTATCTCTTTGCTGATATGATAGCTTCACCTACAGTATCTATTCCAACTCCAGATATAACACAAGTCTGTCCAAGACAACTACTACAGCGATAAACTTCATTTTAGATGGCAGTCTGTAAAGCTTTTTGAAGGATACTGTGCATTTGCACGAAAACAATTTAACCCTGGCAAGTGTGCAGCAGACAAACTGTGATCAGAGTGATCAGAAGAAAGGGACAGATGTTTCTCTAGGTAGGATAAGTAGGCAGTCAGATGGAAAGACAGAAACGTAGAACCACTGACTGAGTGACTAACGGACTGCCACGATAGCGGGGCTGGCAACAGGGGACAGGGACATTTATTTATAGCAACATTACAAGTTTCCATGATAGTTTCCCACGCAGGCCAGAGACCCTGGAAACACATCTATCACAGCTATCAACCACTGTGCTTATCATCACACAAGCACCAAAGCTGCTCTGTCTGCAGCAGCTTATTAAACCCTGCGAGAGTCTTACTGTCCCGAATCATGCACCATTTAGTTCTTTTTCCTAGTAGATGGAATCAGTTGTTAGTTCTCATGTATGCGTGAGTATAAAGAGGGCTAATTTTTCGCATACAAAGTCAACAAGCTAACAATTTATTTGCAATTTATGTAATGTACAGTTAATTTCACTGAGAATAAAGACACCAACAGCTTGTATATTTAACAAAAGCTTTATCAGTTGCTTCTGCGCTCCTGATTCTCCTTGTGAGTCGGTTACGTAGTTGGAAGTGTGAATCTTTTGACTTTATCAGCTTGTTCCAGTTGTTCTGCTGGCTTATATGATGTTCTGCCCAAGTATTTTTTGTAAACTGGGTTTTTTTTCCCTTCTCCGTCCCCCAAAAAAATTCCCATCCACACAAGCACAAAAACCACCACCACCTCCACTCAAGTGAAAACACAAAAACACTATTGCAGAGCTCTCAGGCGCAAGTCAAGCGGTCAAAGGTGTCTATTTTACTGTAACCTTAAAGCTGCACAAAGACGAAAGTGTTGGCCAATCAGCAGCCTGAAAAAACCTATTATAGGAAGGCTACCTGCAGCAGTGACCTCCGAGCCCATTCTGACCTCAATATAATAAAAGAGAAATGGTATTTTGGTCACGTTCGCCATTGCGCAAAATGTTATCTCATTCGTGACACCTCACAAAAGAGATACAAGCCAAAAAACTCCTTGTTTACATGTCAACAGAGTTTCTAAAAATCAAAAACAGTGTGCGGGGGGGGGGGGGGGGCACCAACATATACTGTACAGGTCTTTCACTAAAAGAGAAATATTTGAGTTCTAGAAAAAAAAAAGGTGAAAATACTCAAAGGTGCATGAGAGAGACATGGGTTAAGAGAGGAAGGATGGGGGGCCCACAAAGACTGCATGTTCATGGGGACAAGAATTTGCTGCTACACCCCTGGGACAAGAGACGTAGCACCTAAAACTACATATACAAAAATACCTGTGTCTTTGTAGGCTAGGCTTAAATACTTGAACCAAAGATTCATTTGACATTTTGACATTTATAAACTTTGGTATTACAGATAGAATTTAAAGGATAATTCAGTTTATTTGTTTTTTTTGTCAGTTAATCATTACTGAAGATGTAAAACTTCATCATTCGTGTTTTTGTCTTCTTGTGTTTTTTCAGCAAATTTTACTCAAACGGGATTAAAAAGTGTTTTTTAAATTCAGTGTGGTTAAATAGTGTTTTGCTGCACAGCACAATTTTTCAATGATTGTCCTGCTGCTGGGACATGATGTTGAACAGGCTAAATTCTCAGTTCTAGACTTACGACAGTATGTTCACTTTCAGAATGAAGGTCAATGCCAAACCCAAAACCTAGTAGAGTTAGAAGTTTCCCCTTACCTTTGGTTGGGATCATATAACTATGTTGTCTATGCAACTGCATAAAGCAAATGCAGAATACCCATTTGACCTGAAAAGGGTCCATATGGAGCCAAAGTTTGTCCCTTCACAGTGATGGAATGTCGTGTGAACATTATCACAGCCAAGCACCTGTATTAGCGAGAGGTTACACGTGTCATATCTTTTTCTACATAACCTGACAAATGTACTCACACTCCAGCCAAGTTTTTTGGATAGAGATGATGTTACAAAATAGCCTTAAAACCACCGCCACATAAGCTGCAATGCTGTGTTTGACAGAAATGCCTTCTCAAATGATGTAACTCATACATGAAGTTTTGGCAAGACTACTTTTACGGCACTATGCCACAGCTCAGAGCCGCTCTGCAGTGTGAAGAATGTCTTTTGTTGTGTGTGTATGTAATATACTGTATATGTATATGTGTGCATGCACGTGCACAAATCTCTGCATAGAGGCGTTAATGAGGTGCTGAAAATGCCAGGGCTCACTCGGTGATGGTGATCTGAAGCCAAAGAACACCACAAATGTACACATAAGAAACACAAAAGACCATCGCAAAAAAATGTACAGGGAAACATAAGGAAAGGCAATTTTCATCATTCCTGGTTTTGATTAAAGTTAATATGAGTTGAAAATAAACAGTGAGGGGCTGTAAACCAGATTTCCATAACCTCCAGGGGGTTTCGACCTCTGAAAAGAAGGATAAAGGAATCCATAACTACAACAGGGATCACGTTACTATAAACCTAAATAAGACCAGGACTTACAGCCTGTTACAGACAGATCATCCTAACAGACCACCATGCTGCTGATACCACCAAGACTCGCTGCACCTCCTCCTTCCTACTTTAAGATGTTGGAAAATTGCCCTTCGCACTTGTCAACTCTAATATCTTGAACATTTTAACAAGTCTCTCTGTTTTGATTGCAGGAGTCAGGAGCGTATCCACAGTGTTCAAGTGTTCTTATAAAAACAGAGTCCCTCCACCGGGGTCTGTTTTTAGCTTCAGTATAGTGTTGCAAATAGGTGAGAATTTTGCCAGCCAATTGCCTATTTTGAAAAAGTTCAGAAAGTAATAAAGACTTGAACCGGACCTTTTTTTGTTCTGTCTCTTTAATCCATGCTACCACCTAGTGGAGTAATTATGCACTGTCACTGAGTGCTAAAGTAACAAATAAATAATACTATGTAATATAATATATTAATAATATGTAATAATAAATATAGTTTGGTGTACATTTTCCCTAGCTTTAAAAAAACATAATTTTCTAAATCTACTAAACTCTACTAATTTTCTCAGGGTTTAAAACTTTAAATACTTCTGGAAGCTCTCTAAATGCAGCACACGCTCAGTGATTTATATGACACTTTAGGCACTAATATCTAAATTGTCAGGAGTCTACATTACTTGAAAATTATTCTTATTTTACAAATTGGATAGAAATACAGTGAATATAGGTTTGCCACATAAGGCCTTAGATATAGTTACTCATAAGAGTGTATTTAAAGCAGATTATGCACCCACAATAATACACTAAGGAACTGAAAAATGTTTTTTTTTTAATGTGCTCTGGAACCTTATTTACCTTTACAAACTTTTTCTTTGATTTCCCACATTAATTATAAATTGTTAGTTAGTACTGAGTTCAGAACATTTTACAAATGCTATTATTAAAATGTATTAACTAGAATTGTAAAAATGCTCATGTTTGTATGTTAATAGTGGTAGAATGCAGGTAGGCCTACATTATTTCAATTATTATTATTATGAATGGAATCAAAGATTATTAGTACAGGGGCTTTTTTATTATTATTATTAATCCTTTTTTTCCTGATGAAAATATATAATCTATATATTTAGATCCGGGGTTATTTATAAAACATTCAGGGCTGAAGCCTGGGATGCTTTCAGTGTAGGAGTAAAAGAAAAAGATTTTCACTCTGTCACCCACATTATCTAAATCCACAAGTGGGGAATGTATTTAGACACAGACCACAAAAGTATTAACAACATTACACTGACATCATAATTAAATGTCACAGCATGCGCACAGAGTGGTGTTAGATTACAAGCAAAACCGAGCTTCAAAGATCATCATGCCGCACTATGTTGCACATGCGACTTAGTGAGCAACAACAAATCAGACATGCTATCCAGAATTCTACTTTATCAGCAACTTGTTGGCTGCCAAACAAGTCATTTAGATGAAAATTGACTTCAACCATCAGCTTTAATTATCTACTGTACTTCTTACAACAAAAACATACTGAAACACCAGTTTGTAACAGAAGCTTGTGTAGAATATAGGGATAGTGAGTTTTCTATTATGTTGTAAAATACTCTCTCCATGAATGAACGGCGAAGGTGTTGCCTCTGCCCGCTGCCGTCAACAGTCTACCAGAGATGGAAAGAGACAGGAGGGGGATATCGTTATCTGCCAATGCCATGAAATTCAAGACGTTGCCCCATGATGCATGCGCACTAGCTCCCTCTTTTCTCTCTCTCTCCACACACACTCACACACTCATATACACACCGTGAGCTTAACATACAGAAATGTGTTAAAAAATGCACGGGCAAACAGAATGCAAAACATAGCCTCAATATAGACAGACATTAACACCCAAACATAGACACACACAGCACAGCAAGCACACACACAGTTATTCTTGGGAACTCAGCTGTGCACACACTCACCCTCAAAAGGTCTGGACACAAAGGTAAGCATGTATTAAGTAATAAGTGATTGTATTTTGATTGTTATTATTAACTCCAGTGTGTGTGTAATAGGCTTGTTTAAGCTGTCTGTAGCACATAAAAGACTGTGTGTGCTTCTCAGCCATAAGTCAATGAGAGTATGTTGTTTGAGCTTGTGTGGTTATTATCAGCAATGGCTGCCACAGATTTTCTTTTAATTGCAGAGACAGAGCAGCAGCTATTTCAGGCAGCTTTGGTTATGGATGCCTTAGATTTAGGAGTGGGACAGTATTTGCATGTTTACTGTCAGTAGTGTCTGCAGTGGTTTCCCTGGTGGGGGCCGGAGACTACCAGGGGGTCCCCAGCAACGTAATACTTCATGATTGTTTTGCACATGTTCTGATTTTGTCCTTTTCATTCTGCAGTGTCTCCTATTAAACATTTCTGAGGTCTTTGACCTTAAAAAAGGTTAAGAACCTTTTCTTTATAAATTTAGATAATTAAATATTTGGGTAATCTTGATATTCCAGAGTAAAATGTGTGCATTTACCTTTTACAGATTTATAATAATAAACTCAGTACTTAAATTTAAAAGATTTATTCACATTATTTTCCACATTTCTGCCGATCCTCACTCTCTCCACAGGGGGGCGAAGCTACACGTTGTCACTACTCTAGTGTTTATCCAATCAGAGAGTGTCTAGTTCTGTAACCGTGGTTACCAGTGCAGTAGTATTATGGTATGCAAACATGGCGGCGTGCAGTGGCGGCATGTTTGTCAACAGAAGATTGTTGATCGATATTTTAACATTTTGATGCGTTACTAATGGATCTGCAGAGACATTTGGACACTTCCGGGACTCCGTCGTCGATATTGTGCGTATACATGTTTGTATTTCTTGTTTTAAGTAGTATTTTAACGTCATTTCGGTCTCTCCGGTTCGACTTGAGTTGACACATCATCAACACGCCCATTTTTCAAACAGATGGTTACTGGCTAAGTGCTCAAGGGGCTGCTGTTAGCTTGCAAAAGAAAAGCAGCTATTTACACTGAGCAAGTACTAAGACCAACAAACAAAACAAAAAAACTGTCACAAATAGGTTGCACAATGTTTCTAATAGCCTTACTTGTTAATGCTTGTAAAAGTAATGTTATCATATTCAAATGAAAACTGGTTATGTTTTGTGAGAAATGAACATCTGTATTTCGTATATTCGCATCATTGAAGAACTTGGAAAGGCAGTGTCGCTGTGTGTACGGAGCCCGGGAGGTGCCCTGGATGTTTTTTGTTCAATTATTTTTTAAACACGCGCGCGCGAATTACTAAATCGCATGCGCGTTAAAAGAAAGAAATAAATAAACATCCACGTCACCTACCGGGCTAAGTATTACTGAATTACTTGTAAGCGTTTTTGTGTGTGTGTAAACTTAGAGGAAATAAATAAATAGATATATGTGAGTGTGTATGTATATGTATGTATATATATAAAGTGTGATGAAATGATGCAGTAATGTAGGAAGTATGATTACTAGATTTAGCAGTTGGGAGCTCATGGTGCATGTATATTGTCAACCAGTAACTCCTTTGGATTTTTTAAAAATGGAAATCTAAGATAAAATATCTCTTGTGCTGTATGCTGGACGTCTTATCAGGCTACAAAGTAGTATGATAAATGGTCACATTTATTGAAAATATGATTGATATGAATGATGTATGTTTAGGTTTTGTGCTGGAGAGAGAAGCACAACTTTCTTAAGCTATCATTTGCACCTACTGCCCATATCTGTACCTCTCAGATACTGAGTCCTGAAACTGAAAAATAGAAATGTTAAGTTGAAAATATAACTAAATAAATTGATAAATAATGCAGTCTGGTAAATATTTTGCATGGGAAATAGGAAGAAAAATGCTATATATTTTCTTAAACTTCCAATTGATTGATAAAATAAGTCAAAACTTGCTAATTGAGCTTCCTCTTCCATTGTTTAACACTGGTGGAATAGTCTAGAGGATTGTGTAGCTAGCTAACTTTCCCAAAAACACCTGTAGCTAACACACTGAGTACCAACCCTTTTTGCCCGCTACCATGTTAAAGCTTAATCTTGTGATAAAGCAACTGTATACAGTGGACTAATCAGGTTTTACTGTACTTTTGTAACAGTAATGTGAGCTAAGGGATTTTTAATGGACGGCTAATGCTAGCTTTGTTAGCTGCAGCTAGGTAACTCAATAATTAGCCTAAAATACTTATAGAATGAGCTTTAGTTTTAATTTAGTTATTTCAATTAAGTAATGGAAATAATAAAAATGATTTTTACCAACTCATTGGGGTTTTATTTATTCTTTTTACGAGACATTCTAACTAATTAATTGACTACTACTTATAGAAGTATATTCAGACTCACTGGATAACCTTTTACTGCTATTTGACAGTTGAGGGGCTCCATACTTGTTCGGAGTGAGGGTACAAGTTGAATAAAACAATACCTGATGCACCATTTTGTTCTGTATCCCCAGATTAAAACCACATCGCCCCACTTGATACAGCCACCACTGCCATCATGCCCGGTGAGGATAAACCACCACAACAGACTCGCCAGAGGAAAAAAAACAAAAAATCCCGCTCCAAGGGAAAAAGCCCGGGTGGGAGTCCTGGTGCCCATCTGGGAAGCTCCATAGATGGCCAAGATGACCTCCTCTTACCCCCAGTGCTCCAGCCTCCTCCCAAAAAGCTGGTGGAGGAAAAGCCGAAAGTGTCTGTTGCCAAAGTGGAGGAGGAGTCTTCCATTGCTATCTGTCTTCAGGTGCTTTTTCCCTACCTACTGGCCGGGATGGGCATGGTGATGGCCGGCATGGTGCTGGACGGTGTACAGGTGAGTGCACGACCTTGAGCTTGGTTTTGAGACAGTGATCTGACAGCGTGCACACACTTCATAACAGTGACAGCTTGATGTGGCTTTTTCAGTACTGTGTCTGAGATGTTATAATTCATTTCCAACCAGCGGTGATGCTTCGTTCTTGTGTAACTGGGTTGTTTTTAGATGGCAATGATACATTTCTTGTTTATTGATATTATTTGTCTATTTTTGGATCCACCTCCACTGTCTTTCTTGACTTCAGACCTCTATCATAGGCTATTAGTAAACACAAGTCAAAGGTTTCTGTGCTGATCAGTTTTCTTAGCCTGTTATAAATTTGTATTATCATAAATTTCAGTTTGAGAATAGCTGAGGAAGTCATACAGCCTGATGCTACCATATCCAACACAAAGACTGGATTAAAAATACAACCTTTAGCACACAATTACCTGTTATCTTCAAGTAGCTTATTTTGTGTTGTAGCAGTAGCTTGATGTTTTTGTCATGAAAAATTTCAAAAGCAGTGATGGTTAACTCATCAGTTCAACAATGTGATGTGTAAGCGGATTCAAAAACATAGCTTTTCTAATAATTAGCTTATTAGACATAGTGCATGTCAATTAAAATTGTAGTGATCATATTTAATTCTCATTGATTTAACCTTTCTGAGCAGTCGCCATGACTATTAGCTAGTACTATAGAGGTACTATATGGTTTGAAGCTTCATCATAACGTTGGTATTTGAAATCTGAATCAATTTTCAAACACACTGCACAGCTTCTTTGTTTGCATGTCAATTCATGCTGTTGAAACTTTGTTTTTCTGCATAATTGCAGATTAAGTTGAGCTAAACTAATATTATTAGTATTATACTATTTGTAGAGTTAGATTCTAGTTACTGCATAGAGCACTCCAGAGCATTGTGTAGTGCACAAGTCAATATTGAAAAAGTAGTTGGTGTTTTCAAGACAGCTGTGAATATTGTCTTCTGGTTCTGATATTTCGTAATACTATATATTATTTTGTAAAACTGGCCAAATGTTTGCAAAAATGCAGAAACATATTGGTCACAAGCAGCAGATGTTGAAGAAACACTATCCTACTTTAAGTAACATAAAATACATGGTATTGCTGATGAGTGCTTCATTGTTGCTGGGAAACCTGAAATAAGATGAATAGACTCTAAAATTGAACAAGGCATTGTGGTGAGTGTGTAATTGATGAAATTGGTTCTTACAAGAACGGCTGTCATTTAATCACAATATGAGGTAGGAAAAACTGTAACTGATAAATATTTGAATTGTGTTTTCTCAAGTTAGACTTTTAGAGAAACACCTCAGGTGCTGTTTCAGCTCAGACAGCCCTCTCCATTTGTATGATGTCTCCCTGCGTCTTTATCCTTTGCCAGGCGTCCCGAGCATCTGGTCCACAGCCAGCTGGGCTTAGACAAATCAGACACACTGCTGTGCTGTCTGCTTTGTGATGAGCTGGTACCTCTGTCTTCCTCTCTGTCCTCCACTGATACTCACATGGCTTATTCTCTTCGTTCATCAGTATTTCCTCCACTTTCTCATATACTCTTACCCTCCTGTGTCTGATGGAGGACAATTAGTCATGAGCTCTGTCTGATTGCTGTGCCTCAAAGCACAGGGGACATAGCGGGACATGGAGAGGAGATAAAGACCAGAGCACTTCACTGTTAGTAATTTGGATTGTTGCTGTAGCCTGTGGTGGTTATGGATTTTGTTGAAAGAGCAACTTCCTGTATTCATGGATTCAAATGATGCCCAACATGTTGCATCCTACATGCTATGTCTGCCAATAGGCTTTTTCAGTTTTTTGACCCTTGCAGGTTGCCTTTGCTTTCCAAATTATGGCTCACTCACTTTTACTGAACTTGGACTGCATTCTGTAATTATGCAAATAGATTGCGGACGCCTCCATGATATGACTTGAAATTGACACTGCGGCCTTAAACAGCTGATCATCGTCACTGCATAATTACCCACCGATGATGGCTTCTGTAAAACAGGGTGGAACCTACATGTGTCCGTAGTTGGTACACCTCCAAGCAGCTTGGGGCGTTACATGCTGTAAATGACAAATAATTACTATGCCAAACTGTGACCACACAGATTTAGAGTGTGGGAGGGCCAAAGATTGTGTTCATTATGTTTAATTTATTGCATGCAAGTGAGAAAGGAGAAGGCTGTGTAGGTGAGAGAAGGAAAAAAAAACAATATTTGTGCAGTCCAATGGTGAATCCATGGTGATGACATACAGCTCTTTTTGTGTAAAATCAGACGGTGTGGACTCTTGTATGGAATGAACAGCTAACGTGTGAAGATTAACTGCTAATATCAGTCTCATCTGATCACCGGCGCTCTGCCCACATTCTAAATGCTCAACATAGAGACAGAGGGCATTGCTCTCCACTGACTTTATATCGAGTAAAGGTACCTCTGCCTCTTTTCTGTCTGCTAGCGGACAACACAAAAATACCTAAAAGCATGAATGTGATGGGATGCACTACCCACAGTGTAAAGAACCCTGAACTCAGTTTGTATAAGCTGTCGAACCAAAAAACAGAGCTTTTAAGAGGACAAAAAGTGGATACAGAAGTAGCAGGGAGAATGGGGGGTAACTTTGAGACACTTAACAGCAAGTATTTTACTAATTTAATCACACAAACTGTAGAGCTTAAAGCTTACTATTACTTTCCCTCTCTGTAGGATGCAAAAGCATACATTTGACTTGCTCATATCCAATGTTTATAGCTAGCTGCAGGCATTTTGTTTGCCCTTTTTTGCATATTGTGGCGCCAAGAGTTTTTTCCCCCAGTGGACGTGGTTCTGGGATATGACAATTTGTGCTCTATCTCTGTGAAAGCACTAAGTAGATATTAAATTACCTGCTAGTTTATAATTTTAAATAAACCAACTTGCAATACTTGATTTTTTGCATTGTTATCATATAAAATATGCCCTTTGATAAAAAATTTGAATTGCATGGAATTTGGAAAGTGGAATTTCCCCCCCAGGAATTATGCAAAGATGTACACAGACATCCTCGGACAGAGACCAGTCTTGTTGGCATGCTGCTTGGAGTATGGAGGTTCAGTGTTTAAGATTTAAGAGGCCGTTTTGTTATATAATATTCATAACAATGTTGTCATTAATGTATAGCCACCTGAAGCTTAGAATTGTTGTGTTTCCTTTGAACCAGCAGCTACATAGAGGGCGGGTCTTCATTCAGGGAGTTTGCCATGTTCAACAGCAGCCTAAAACGGACAAACAAAATACTGGCTCTAGATGGGACCTTAAGTAGTTCCCCTACATGTTTGGCACACAGGATAAGTTTCAGTTGGTTTCATTCTGCCCCTCACAGCTAAGTGCCACTAAATCCTGCAATCCTGTCTTGTGGTGTTTCTGTGGTAGATAGTAGCCTTTATTTCATAGCGTTTCTGTGACCATATTTACAACATGTAACAGGTTCTCTTCTGGATATATATCCTGATGATTGTGTTAAAACAGTAAAATCTTTTGTTCTTTTATATTAGTGTTATTGTGCTGATTTAAAAGTGAGATGTAGCTGCAGTTAGGGTGGGTTGTTTACTTCCATCCTTGGACTTGTCTGTTTGATTCAAAAGTCTGTAGTATAATTATTTACATGTAATGTGTTTGCATTTTTAGGTTCACTTGGCTGATTTTACACATAAAATTAAGTTTGCTCATTATGAGCATTACTAGTTAGTCTAAATGCTTAACGCAGAATTTAATGTTTTGAGGCATATTAGGGACTTTTAACCTGTCTTGTTGTTTTCCAAACTTTATGAAAGTGTAATACCAGTAGTGGAGTACCCCGGTTACTCTGAGGAAGAAATGTATCACACATCCACATTTGAATGTAATGAGATACACTGAGAGGAAGGAAAAAATATTGATTAAGTATACAAAAGCTTTTCAAATGTAGACTATACCATATAGTTTATAATAGTATATAGAAATAAATTTGTCTGACATTTTACCCCTGACAATCTTTTCTAAGGGTCCAGTTAAACAATGTATAGCGCATGGTCAAACATGCATGGCGCAAGTGCATTCATGATGTGTGCAACTCCAATTTTCTCACTGAAAAGCACATAATTTGGGCACAAAATAAGACACTGGGCCAAAGGGGTTACATTTAGTTCCTTAATTAATCATATGATGTGTTTTGGGCATAACATGAATTCAACCAATCAAAATGTAATCTCCCATTTCCTTTAAAAGCAAGGTGCACCTGCACTTAGCGCACTGATATTTTGAGCAGATTTTCTGCTGAGTAACGCAGTTTACAGCAGTAATGCCACTGCAGCAAATATCAGGAGACATTTAAGCAGTGAAACTAAAGCTGTAGTTATAAACTTGATGGATGAAACTAAACTAAACTTTTAGCGTCTAAAATAATCCATGAAGTTGCACTGCTCCATGTACGTGATTGCGCATATTGCCCTTTTTAATGGGGAGTTGGACAGCAGCTCTGATCAGCTCTCTGCTATGTTCAAATTTTAGACAATGTTATTCACCCACCAGTGACCCATCTACACATCCCAGTGTGTGTAACAAGCACAATATGAACCCACCTATGTAGGCACATCTTACTATTTGAATAATGTGCCCTTTAAATTGGAGGGAAATACTGCGCCATTCTGAATTTGGACCACTTTTTTTGTAGTCAGTGGAGCATGTGCTCTCTGCAAACTTAAAAATAGCTATGTGCAAACAACGTACCTGACTTCACATCATTTTAAGACCTACATGCCCGTGGGCGCACAGATAGGCACAAGTGCTGCTCAAACAATGTGGGAACTGGCTACAAAAATGACAACAGTGTCAGTCTGAAACTAGCAATGATAGTTGCTCTGCATTGTGTGCCACTTAGTTTTGAGTGAAGAAAAAAAAGTAAAATCAATGTAATGCAAAAGACCTTTACTTGTGAAATGGGAATCAGATTAATGACTTTATGATAATAATAAAGAAAACAGGAACCGCTAACTCCATTTAAAAATAAAAAACGACTGCATTGTTGATTGCACTAGCATGCAAGAGAAAGGGGTAAGGAGAAGAGTGATTTCTAGATTCTTGTGACCTAAAAAGTCCTTTGAAATCAATATTTTAGTCCAAAGAATCGTCATGAAAGCAGGGTCTCTTAGTCACACCATATAGTGCATGTTTGTCTGGTCTTACGTGTTGTGTTACAGAACACAGAGATACAATACCGGGGGCCTATGACAGGATCACAGTGCAAACATGCAAATGAAGCAGGTGGATCCGAGCCAGAGGTGGATGGAACGGACAGAGAGATAGAATGAGTCACGATTTAGAGGGAGAGATAGAAAAAGTGGGATGAGAGGGAGAAACGCAGCCAGGCCAGTCGACGTAGAAAGAGGGATGTCACATGGAAAGCGTGAGGTAGGATGAGAGGCAAGCACGCAGCAAGAAATAGAGGGAGAGAGGGGAGGCGGTAAGCTAGTTGTTTCCCTCATGAGTTTGCATGTCGGGCATCGCAGACAGCCCTGCCTCTTTCTTTGCTACGTCACAGCAGAGCAGAGCAGAGGGAGCAGGACTACCCTGATGCTGACAGAGGAGGAGAGAAGCACTCCAGCTTGCCAGAAGCCGGCTGCTGCATCTTGTCAGAGGACCTCTTGGATCTTTTATTGATATTAACAGAGCTCTTTTTGTTTTTCGTCTTCACGCTCATTGAGAGCCTGCCAGAACGGAGGAGCTGAACTGACAAAGACATAAATGAATCCCGCTGCTTCTAACTCTTGAGACCTTTGGGACTATTCGTCATCTTCTTGCCGCTATCACTCATTCAACTGTCACTGTGACATTATTATTATAATTTTCAGGATACAGCTGTGCCTTTACTCTGGAGGTCAAGTGGATTTCAGATTGGATCAAATAGAGGACTAGATCCAGCAAACACTAAACTCCATCCAAAATACTTTAAACTACATCAAATGGATTCTGGAGTCGAACAGAGAAATTGGACTTCATCAGGACTCCTTCAAATCTGAACTCTCCAGTGTCAGGTTCATTCTCTTTAACCTGTGTGTAGATGTCAGCCTAACCTTAACTTAAAAAGATAGGCTGCTTAAAGACAGACTTTGACTGCGGATGAGGAGCATCTGTGCTTTCAGACGAACATTGTGACCTATGAGTAAGAAATGGTGTTAATGATTGTGTTCCCCAGTGGAGCTGACAAATGGATACTTCATCACTGCTGACTCACCACTGGGCCAAAGATGCCACAGTCCAATGCCCCCATGTTAGAATTAAAGCCTTTAACTTTGATTTTGTCCAGGGAAAAAAGATAATTCATCAGAACAAAGGGAAAATTGACACTGATTGATTTTCACCTCTGAACATCTGAAGACATGGCAGTAGCTGATTACCTTTTTTCCAATTTTCCTCAGAGGTAAAAAGGGTTAATATAAGCGGATTGTTTTACTACTTTACTGTCAAGAAAGATTGAAGAAAAGCCCATTTTCAGATCCTGTATCTCTGTTCTTTAAAACATTTGCCCTTGCCTCTTTTAAACCAAGGACAACAACATTGATTGATTTCTTTTTCAGCACTCAACCGACTCACTTCATAGGACAGGCAAAATTCAAACCAAGTTTATTTGGACATCAGAAGCTGATTTGTCCCCCATGCTTGGATTGCAATTACATTTGCCATGAGATAACTATACATTGAAAAAAGTGCTTGAGGAAACCCTCTTTCAGCATGGTGGTGACTCGTCTGGAGCTGGAGCTGCGCTACCAGGGCAGGAAGTTACGTGGTGTGACGTGGAAATTGACTCGATCGGAACATGGCTTCCTACCAGAGAGCTCCTGGCTCATTGCTGCCCAGGTTATAGTGCCATACCTGGTGTCAGGACTCGGAATGGTCTCCGCTGGTATTGTTATGGACCTTATACAAGTACGAAAATCTTAGAAAAAGTATTTGTATTTTATTTTGAGAGATTGACTGATGGATGGATAATAGCGTTGGGTGTCATCTGAAATGTTTCGATACTAGTTCTAATGCGATAACTGGGTTTTCAACACCAAAACAATAGATTTTTAAAACCTTACTTTAACAAATAAATTTATTTAGCTAAAGTTTATAAATATTGAACCTCATTAAAAACCCATCACCAGACAAAAATATAGATCTTGAACAATGCTGCGAAACTGGGAATTATGTTCCATGCCATTGGATGTAAACTGTGAGTTGTGTAAATGTCCAATATGGAGATGATTCCAGGATACTGGCCTCTAACACAAGTACGGGAGATCTACTGTACAAGAAATTTGGAGAAATTGAAAAGTTAGTAGTTTGTTTAGAATTAGTCTAAAGTAGAGAAAAATAGTATGAATCTGAGCAAGTATTTGTTCCCTGACAGTTTTTAATTGTTAATACTATGGACACATAAGTAATAGGGCT